>NW_001865053.1:694185-704663 GCF_000002865.3 Monosiga brevicollis MX1
TCCGCCGCATGTCCGCATGGCGGCCGTGGCCGTGGCACCCCCAGGCCCTCAATGGATCCCCGTGGCTGAAATTCCCCTGACTGAAATCGGTAGCCCCAGCCCTCACTCACCACTGCCAGACCACCGCCTGATGCACCTGGCACGGCTAGCTGATGTTCAGCTCCTGGTCCTTGCCATGGCTTCGCGGCCTGGAACGCTTTGGGGATTCGTGGCTGCTAATCGTCCGCTGCACGACTTGAAAAACCTCATCCAGCATCGTGCCCTGCAAATTTCTTGTCTGGATGGCCAGACCAAGCCCAAGGTGGGCACACTCCTGCCTGGGCCCGAGATCGTGCACTTCCACTGCTCACCCCCCACCAATTGTGCCAACGTTCGCTCATCGCCCTTAGCTGATCTTGAGCGTCTTCTCCAGCCTAACCCACGCTGCATGGTGCAAGGTTGCCGCGTTGCTCAACATTTCTCCATCTTTTATGTAAGTCGTTGTTGCAACGAATGGTGTTCACGCACATTGGGCAGCGCTTTGGGACTCGTGTCTTGACCTTTGCATCGTTGTTTTTGCCCAATGTCACCTCAAACATGCAGCTCCAGGCCGCCGCCAACACCACAAGAAGCCATGCGAGCCCTCGAGCAAGTGTCGGCCCGGGCTGCACCCACGGAATCGGCTGATTCAGTACGTGCATATCTTACACTGGCACCCCGCCATTCACCGCTGGTCTGAGCAAAATATCTCTCCTCCAACAGTTTTCAACCTTACCTTGGTCAACTGCTCGCTGCGCTAGTCGCTCGCTCCTGCAGCACTACAAACCACCCTCTACGGCTACCAGCTGGCGGGATTAAAGTGGATGTTGGCCCGTGAGCAAGAACCTGGCGCCGCCATGATGTTCGCACTCGGGTCTTGCTTTCTTTCAGCCTTTCGTCAGCCGTTGCCTCAGACTTTAGAGCCACGTACCTCACGCCCTTTTTTTTGGGCCCCTATCTTTTGTTGCGTGCTCGCGATGGTGTCGCCTTCTCAGCCCATTATTTGAACGGCAATCCTCCTATTGGGTGCATTGTTATACCCAACAGCCTTTCTGCGATCCACCCAAGATATCCGTTCGGGGTGGTAGGTCTGTCTGGGTTTGGATCCAGCCGTTGCGTGCGATGCACTTTTCCTGGCACTCTGTCATCCTGCACCACTGATTGCTGATAGGCATGCTCATCGATGATATGGGAGTTGGCAAGAGCCTACAGATGCTGTCCCTCATTGCGGCCCACCCTGCTCCACGCGGTGCTGTATGGGTGCCCACTTTGGCGAGTCCCCCCGAGCCTAGTTCAACACAGCGTGGTATGTGCATCTGGGTTCTGCTGGTCTGAAATGCAGCGAGGTTATAGCGCAGCGTATTGTATTTGGTATCACCAGTGCATGTTATGGACAATACGCCTTGCTAGATCGCGTGCAGCGGTGCTATTGCGGAGGCAAAGGCGATCCAGCCGACCCGCATCCGGATGAGACCGTGCGCTGTACTGGGTGCCGCGTTGTGCATCATGTGTTTTGTGCTGGGTTCCAGTCACACATCGAGGCTTTCTACGTGTGCGTGGACACCCTTGCCATGAGCGCTCGCCCATCAAAGAGCTCATTTGCATGCGCAATTCTCTGGTATCGCGACGGTAATCTGGTTCATTCTGGGTGCAACACGGCAGATGTCTATCCTGCATGGCCGAGCAGCAACAATTACAGCAGTCACGCATACCTCTTGGATGCACTCTAATTGTGGTTCCCCAGCATCTGCCACATCAATGGCTTGAGGAGTGCAGCAAGCATTTCGCGGTTGGTGATTCGATTCTGAGTGCGCCGATCAAGCCAGACCAAGCTTGACTCTGCAATGCTTGGTGCCGCCTCATCCACCATCTCATGTGCTTGCTGGCAGCCGAGCACCTTTCGCACGTTTGTTTACCGAGGCGCCGTTGAGGGGGCCCAGGCCATTCGCCCCGCTGAACTGGCTCAATACGATATCGTGGTAAAGGGCGTTGCTGATCCGATCGCTTCGAGCGGGACCTGATTACCGGAATTGAGCGGCTTTGCCGATGAAAATTCTCGCGCCCATGCGTTGGTCTGACCCGTGCACCATTGTGTGTAGCTGACGACCTATCGTGTACTGACGGCCGAGGTGCACCATGCGCCCAACGCACGCCGGCCCAAGCGCTATGAGAAGATCATTTCACCACTCCGTCTCGTGCGCTTTTGGCGCACGATTTTTGACGAGGCCCAAGGCATCAAGGGCGTCAATACGCACATTGGGGCCATGATATCGTAAGGCCAGCAGTAGTTTTTTTTCTGACTTGCCTGCTCATGATTTGCACCCCCTCACACGCCCAACCCCAAGCTTGCTCGTTGCTCCTTTAACAATAAAGCTGTATGTGTCCGCAAAGCTCACGCTGGGTATGAACATTGCACTTGAATTGCAGGGCGCTGGAGACAGAGCACCGGTGGTGCGTGACTGGAACACCCATATCAAGCGACGTGCTCGCTGATTTACATTGGCAGCTTCAATTCTTGCGCTTGGAACCTCTGACCAAGGAGATAACTTGGCGTGGCTGCAGAAAGGGACCCAGACCATGGGCTGTGGTCTGTCCTGGGCCACTTTTGCCTTCGCCGTAACCGCAGCATCAATCCATTGCCGCAGCAACATCATCACATTATATTGCTCAAGTTTGGTGCTATTGAGCGCGACGCATACAACGCTCTTGGTCACAAGCTCAAAGAACACCAGCCCGCGGTAGGTACCCCCTGGCCCGTTGTTTTCGCGCCCGCAAGGTCGCGGGTGCAAGGTGCCTGCATCTGTGATGCTGTGATGGGCCGTTGAGTGCCACCGTGCCACTTTTGAGCCTCACTGCGCTGCGTTTTACACGCCGCTGCGCACACTTCACTTTCTTAGTTGCTGGCCAAGCTATTGGCCCACACACACGTCGGCGATGCTGAGCAACTCCAAGACCTCTTCGTGACCGAGGTCTGTTGGTTGGCCTCACTTGCATGCCATGATCCAAGCAAGTCATGTTCTTGGTCTTTGACGACTTTCTCACTCACACGCTGAATGTGCCGCCGGAACTTGGATTGACACGCTGCTACAGCTTGGGTCTGAGGCACGCAAAATGATCCTCAAGCCTTTTACAGACTTGAGGTAGCATGTGTTACTTGGTGGTGGGTGCGCGTGCGTTTCACTCTCATGATTGATTTATTCTGGCCTCTGGATCGTACAGGCGGGCTTGCTGCCATGTCGCAATCACCCTAGGTCGCCAAGCAGGGCGGTTGGGCGTGGCCCAGCTCGGCGCTGTACGTGCGATCCTTCTTTTCTCTTTCTTCGTCCTCGCTGTTGGCTGTACCTTCCCCATATTAATCCTCATGATGATTTGTGCAATACTTTTTTTGAATGGAACCCGAAAGGTGCTCAGCGCACGTATTGCTAATCAGCGTCGCAGGTGTCAAGAGCTGCAGCGCAGCATGTTGCTGGCTATCAATGCTCTAGCCGGGCTTGATCTGATACAAAACAAAACTGAACCTGCACTGCGGCTCTACCGCGAAGTCATCACACGCAGCTTTGCTCCAAACCTACCTTTTAAGCCCGATCGCTTCCAAGCGCTGCACGCCGTTCACAATTTCCTCGACGTGGCTCATCGATCCGATGCGCCTCCAGTCGAGGCCGCAGAATTGGCAGACTATGCCGAAAAGCGCACCTCCCTTCGCACCAAACTAACGTCAGAGGCGCGCTTGGCCGTCGAGGCTGCGCACGGCGAATGGCTGCATGCTGTGAGCGTACGTGGCATTGCACGCAAATATGCGGGCTGATACCCTTGCTCTTGTGGGTCGAGGCCGGGTACAGCTGACCATCCCCCCGGCTACATTTGCCGACTGGCCTTGCATGGCAGGAGGCCCGTGTCAAGGAGCTTCGGCCATTGTGCCTCTGGTTCATCCCATTGCTGACTCTGGCAGCAGAGCGTGAAGCGCACGGGCCCCGAATTTTGGCTGACGTCTGGCGGGCTCTCGAAGTACGTGTTCTTTTTTTTTCAAAATGGCGTCAAATTTTGGTGCCTTGTTCGTTGACAGTCCTTCATTGGGGCACTCTGAGTTCTCATATCATTTTGCACCAGGCCCGGTCTCAAAGCGGAGGCAACTGTTTCATCGATCAAAGCAGCTTGGGCACGCTCAAACATACTATCGCTCAACATATGGACAAGCTGTGGAAGGCGCGAGATGGCGCTCTCCAGCTCTTGCAACGTGCGGTACGTGGTGTTTCCTGTCACCTCTTGTCGATTGTATTTGTGTACACGGTCACACTGCTGTTACTTGCCTGCTTTTTTTTTGTTTGTCTTGATGGGTATTGCTTTGTGGGGTATATGCCGTGCAGCTCCGCACTCCGACCCCTGAGGAGGTGATACACGCGGCTACTTGCAGCAACTGCCGCAGCACCAATCATCCGACCGTCCCGATGCGCCCGTCCACGGAGCCCTGCCTACTGTGCCAATGCGACCGCGCGGTACATAGCTTTGAGTGCACAGTTCTCTCAACGCCCAGCTCCAGCATGGGAATCGGTATGGCTGGCCCCAGCATTGATGCAGACGAGACGATTCTCGTGGTACTCTCATGGTTGTGCCGTGCTCTCAACCTGGCTCCCAGGTCAGCGTGCGGCCTCAGACTTTGGTGGAATAGCACGAGCGACTGACCTCACGCCCAGCGCCGCAGCTCTAGCCCTGAGTGCGGTTGTATCGAGCCTCCACGGTCTTGGTTATCAGCTGCCGACAGAAGCGCGTGCCGTGGAGCGGCTCTTTCGTCAATTTTTCCCAAATGCAAGTACCTTTCTCAATTCTTAAATAAAGGTACATTCCTCTGCTTTCTAACGTTGTCTTCTCATTGGGCCGGCCTATCACTGTCATCACAGGAGTTAATGCGCATGCATCGTCTGATCATCGCACTTTACGATCGAGTCTCCGTCCTCGATGAATTGGCGTCGTGTGTATTGGTGAGCGAGCAGAGGGCCAGAGAGTGCAAAGTGCAACGGCATGCTTGTGGAGTAAAGTGGGGGTGTCCACCTAAAAACGGCATCTGTTTTGGCAAGCACAGCGCATAGATCTGGCCCCTGAAGGCTTTGAGTGGACCGATAGCCCTACACATTACGTCTTTGATGTTGAAGGCGATCGACAGACCTACTCGTAGGTCTAGCGTTGTGGTGTAGCCCATCTTATTAAATCCTTAGCTACCGGCGGCCAATGCCTCGGTGTCTTTGGCCCGTTTTAGGAGTTTATGGCTCTTCCTTCATTTCATGCTATAGGATGCAGCTTGAAGCCAGCAAACATGAGCTGGAGAATAATGCTTGGCGACAGCTCACGTATCTGACGGGCACAGTACGTGGTGTTTGTTTTTGATGAGGACAAAATTTTATTGATCGGATGCTGTGGAGACACAACTGGCGTCGCTTTTACCCACCTGCTGCATCGTGGTGCTCATGTGTAGGTAGCACGGGAACTGGTGCAAGAATGCCCCCTTTGCTACGTAAGGTTGTTTGGACACTCGGCACTGCAGTCATGTCGCTTTAAACTGACTGGGATTTGATGCTCTCACACAGGAGACACGACCCATCAACTTCTTGCTTAATTGTGCGCACCACGTTTGCGCAGCCTGCTTTGCGTCCCTGAGCCGCGGCGCGCAGCGGCGGTGCGTCCAATATCCTTGATCACATGGCATCCCTACCTCAGCCTACCACAGTCACCCTGCTCAGTTTACTGGCGTTTGATAGAAATGTACTGTGCCCAATGTGCAAGCGCTCAACACCAATTGCCGAGGCGGAGCGCGTGCAGACTCAAGGAATCGAAGCGCCTCCTTTGGAAGCGCCTGCAACCTCCACCATTGGTCCTCCGAGTACTACTTCTGCTGCCGCTACTGAACAGGGCTCGCATCTTGTTGTGGAAGCCAGTCGCGGCCTTCCAATATGGGCAGTCTCTGAAACGCTGGCCGGCCAATCCAGGTCGGTTGATGCGACACAAACATCTGCTTGCGCAAGCCAAACTGAACGTGCTGGTTATGTGCCTACTAGTGCAAAGTTGGAGGCCGCCGTTCGGCTCATCAAGGGCTTGGTGAAGCACGAGCCCTCAGCAAAAGTGCTGGTGTTTTCGCAGTGGCACGAGGTACGCTGGCACAGGGGAGGGGACCACAAGAAGGCATGCATCACTTCTTCAGGCTCAAGATGACTTGGACTTTGTAGGTATTACAACTGTTTTGCAAATTTGCCGAGCACAATGGGGTACAAACCTTGCTGATGAAATCAGGGCAGCAGGGAGCCAATGAGGTACGTCGAACGACCGGCAACTCTGGGCAGCTTCGGGCTAGACCAGGCAATATGTGGGTCAGATGCGTGACGCTTGCATCCTACTGCTTGGGTTCATTCTACATGGTGTGAGCAGGTGCAACACTTTCAACATGATGCTCAGATCAAGGTTCTATGTCTTCGCCTCTCGCTTCACGGGTGCGTGCCAGGCTTTCTCTCTATAGTTGTCGTTGACCTCCCATTTTTCTGTCAAATAGCCTATAGCTGTTTTATCACGCCTTTTTCAGACCCATCTTTGACCGGGCTTTGGTAAACATGCCACCCTTGACGTTAGTGGTGCCAACGGATTGACGCTTACGGCTGCAAACCACATCATTTTGCTGGATGCGGAGCTGAATCCAGCCATGCGCGCACAAGCGCTCGCTCGTGGTGCGTGGCAGTGGGAATGTGGTGAATGATCGAACTTACATGTAGGAAAAAATGAGCATCAAAGAGCTCACTCTTGATTGTTTTCTGGGTGAGCAGTGCAGCGTGTAGGCCAGGCACGGGAAACACACGTCCATCAGCTTTTGATTGAAGATAGTATCGAGATGGGCATTTTTACTGCAGCTGAAGAGCTTCATGGGCGCGGGAGCGAGGTCATGGAGGGCCAAAAAGTAAGTCTTACCACTTTCGGGAGAAAGGAGCTCCTCGGCTGGCGAGCCCTGACCTGCCCAACCGCTCAACAAAGACTTCTGCAACCAAGTTTCCAACCTGCTCACCTGTGCCGTTTGTATATTCTATATTCTTGGTTCAACTTCGGAATCGGGGTGCGGCGTAGACCAACGAGTTGGAGGCGTGGCGTGTTCGTGATGTGCTGCGTTTGATGGCACCGCCGGCCGAATGGCAAGACCAAAACACCATTCAAACAGTGTCGCCAGACAAGGAACAAACAGGGACACCGGCGACCAGCATCACGACCGACACTGCGGCCAACACTACAACAAGCTCTGGTCGTCAAACCTCGGGCGAACCCCCTTCAGCAGCGCTGGCTTCTGTGTTGGCGCTCGAGTCGGAGCGCGAGGCACAGGAGCGATACTGGGCATCGCTTGTGCTGTATCACGGGCATGTGTTGAGTCGAGATCAGGCGATGCGCAACTTGCAGGTCGCTTTAAGCGCCGCTGAGCGCCAAGCGGCGCCAGGACCTGCAGTAGGAGCGCCGGTCAGCCTCCAGGGACGATCATTGGCTGCTGCCGTGGCGACAGAGCTGGCGAAGCTCCCATTGGCTGAAACCGCTGATAAGTAAAGCAAAATGATTGGGATTGACGTTGCGCCTTCTTCGAGGCTGTCAATATTTTGAACGATTGCGTGCAAGAGTTTGTCACCAATTGATGCCGCGCGTGGGAAAACGCAATGTTTGAGATCAAAACAATAAGAACGGGCTAGTCAAGAGTCAATTTGAGACACTCAAAACCAATTCCAGTTTATGCTGAGGGTTCGGCTTTGAGTTCAGTCACAGGTTCGAGTTTTTCAGGTTTGATCGCTTCTTTTGAGATGGCGGCTTCATCTGTCGGTTGGGCAGCATCCCTGCTGGTCGGATTAGTAGCTTGGAATCGCTTTAGAACGGCGAGTATGGAAGTGCGGAGAGCTGGCTCCTCACAAGCAACCTGTGTTTCTCACAAATCGGGTTGAAAAATGAATGAGGAGAATCATAATCATGGATGTACCAAGAATTCAAAGAGTGTAGCGTACCCGGAATGAGGGCATGCTGATGGTGGCCACAGCTTGGTCCACCGTGACGCGCAGCGTCGAGTCCGAATCGCGAACCACCGTAGAGCTCCCAAAGTAGTCGGAAAGCAAACGGCACAGGCTGGTGCATAATAAGCAAGCAAAAACAAGAAACACGCAGACCGAAAACAAGGCCAAAATGCATGTGTAAGTCAGCCTTCATCAAACGCACGATGCAGGCATGTGGATAATATGTCGAGCCAATAAAAACAGCATGCGTTTCACGTACGTGCTAGCTTGGGAAGTGTTTGATTCCACTTCCTTAGCATGCTTAAGCTGCGCGGACGCCACTGAAAGCACGGGTGGCGAATCCAGACGTAAGTGTTACAACATCGGATAAGGCTGAAGAGGGGGGGGGGGGGCGTTTAATAACCAAGCAGACAATTATGGGCATGGCGTGCTACTTACGTCGGATGGTGGCTGGAGAAGCCTCAACTTGCAATGCAGCCGAAATAATGGCTTCGGCCCACATGTCGCTTTCTGGGGAAGCGTCCCACTCTAGGCGGATGGTCTTGGCATCAGCTTGGTGTGAGACGCCGATGCAGCCCATAAACTGCCGCACGTTCATGCAGCGTAGGCGTGGTGAGTGTGTGGGCCAGGTTAAAAGCGACCAGGTCAAGAGCTGCGGAGCAATGGGCGCCTTCAACGCACAAAGAGAATGTCACCATGATCACGGGTCATCATCTCGATGGAGTCGTGGCCATGAACCTGAGACGAGTCAAAGTTGGGTGGCCCAGTATAGCACGTGAGGCTTGATTCAGGCTGCTTAGTGTGGCAGTTTAAGAAGGGTTGGATGATGACTGAATTGCTGCAATGGCTTACCTGCTCGAGCATGACCTTGAGAAGGCGCAGGTCGTATTGGAAGGGTAGAGTCTGGCGTTGACGAATGCGCGCCACGCGCAGCTGTGTAAATTCGGCTAGTTCATCGGGGTGCATGATCTTGTAATCAAAGGCCTTGGAGACGAGTACGCCGGAGATTCGACGCGACCCAGCGGCAAACTCGCGAGCCAGCTTGCCCAGCACCTAAACACGGTGACCAAAAGGTCCCCCCCCAAAAAAAATTCAGCAAGGAGGGTGAGATGGGCGCGGCTTTGCAAAAAAAAAAAAAAAAAAAAAAAAAAAAAAAACCAGGAAAAAAATGAATTGAAAAAAAAAAAAAAAAAAAAAAAAAGAAAGAAAGAAAAGAACAAAAGAAAAAGAAAACGAGAAGGCGGCTCGGTTTGGGGCTGGTGGTACCTTGGCGTTCTTTTCGCCACGGTAGTGAAAGAGCTGCTTCTCGGTATTTTTGGGGTTGTACACGGAGATGAGACGGTCTCGCTGCTCAAAGTCCTTGAGCACTGATTCTTTGAGCTTGCGCATTTGGGATTCTTGGCCGTGGACCAGCACCTACCAGGCAAACAAGGAACAAGTGAACAGAGCAGATAAATAAAAGCACAAGCTTGAATTTATGGCTCGAGGAAGGGACGGACTGGATGCACCAGCCCCAATGCCATGAATTACCAAGTGTTGAGGCTCAAGCTCGCCAATGAAATCACGATTTTGAATCGAGTCCACATGGGCATTGAAAGAGATGTTAGCAATGGTGCAGTTGCGGGGCACCGTGCCCCCTGCCATCGAGCGAATCTAAGAGGGGAAAAAGGGTGTGAGAGGATGCCATGACAGGCAAGTTGCGTCACGGGGGCCTAGGCAAAGTGTAGGGGTAGCAGACCTGTCGAGGTTGTTTGAGAAGTTCATGGGCCAGTGTGCCTTCTACGTGATAACCCGCCAGAATCACGCCGTTGTGACGATTGGGCGCCCAGCGCTCAAAGAGCTCGCGGGACAGCCCATTTTGTAGCATGCCAGGCGTGGCCAGCACCACCGAGGAGCCTACAGAGGTACCAGTGAGCGTGGCCCTCCGCGATACGAGATGGGAAGGCCCAAAGCTGGTACTCTTGTACTCTTGTGGCCTTGGGAAAGGGCTTTACAATTGCAAAAACCTACCGTGGTCGTCAAACTCGTCGAGTTTCTGGTTGATCAGACAAAAGTTAGAATGGCCATGCAAGACGCAATAAGTCCCAAGTGAGTCGGCGTGCACAGAAATAAGACCAAAGCGAGGAATGAGCGCAGTCACCACCAGCCATGCGCCACGGTCGTACTCGGAGGTTGTGAATGAACTGAAACTGAAAGGGGTTTGAAATCTTCATCTGCTGCTGAATCTTGGGGTTCATCATGTTGACAAAAGCTTTGAAGACGCCCATGCAGCGTTTGGCCAAAGCAGAGGCATAGTAAATGGGCACGTTGTGCAGTTCGGGATGTTGCTGCCAATATTCGTCTGCAAGCGAGGAGGGTGGGGGAGCGTGCCGAATGGCCGGCAAAGAATAAGACAAAACTCAAGACTCTGTCTAGGCCAGGACCTGGACCTTCAACAAAGGCAAG
>NW_001865053.1:704713-737152 GCF_000002865.3 Monosiga brevicollis MX1
AAGAGAGAGAGAGAGAGAGAGAGAGAGAGAGAGAGAGAGAGAGAGAGAGAGAGAGAGAGAGAGAGAGAGAGAGAGAGAGAGAGAGAGAGAGAGAGAGAGAGAGGAAAGGCAGACAGGTACTGCAGGGGGGAGCTTCTTCAGGAACAGGCACCGCACCAAGGATTAAGAGAAGCTCCTGGGCGCGTCCGAGGGCGAAAACAGGAATGAGGCAGCGGCCACCGCGTTGTACAATCGTGTGAACTTCTTTTGTGAAGCGACGCTCGCGATCCTGACGGTTTTCGTGCTCCAGGTCGCCAAGAGTGGATTCCTATGGCCCAGCAGGTCACGTGCACACTTTGAGGTGCGTCTATGTGCAAAGCCTATGGACATGCAAGGAGTGGGTGGGGACATACTGCAATAAGAATGTCGGGCTTGATAGGCGGAATACTGGCGGCCATGAGATGTCGATCCTCATCTCGGGAAAAGTCTCCCGTGTACAAGAGCTGTGTTGATCATGGCAACAAAAGGGTGTGAATGAGCTTTCTTGTATAGCCTTCATCCGCGCACCAAGCAAAACACGGAGCATGAGTGTAGACCTTGACGCCCGCAATATCAATTTCAAACATGCAGGCTCCGAGAACATGGCCCGCCGAGTACGGGGTGAAGGACAGACCACGGAGCATAACCTAGGATGGCACGCACGCCGTGAAGGTGAATGAGGCCTCACCACGAGCCGACAGCTTGCACAGGACCAGTGTCTGACAAACAAAAGACAAAGCCAAACGGGCAGTGAACCGTTTGCTCACCGTTTGCTCAAAGTCGACAGTCTCAATGCGCTTCATGGTGTTTTCAATGTCCTTGTCGGAGAACAGTTGGTTGTCGTCGGTGGTGGCGTTGATTCGCACATAGTCGGTGAGCATCCACTGATAAACGGCTTTGGTGGCATGGGTCATAAAGACGCGGCCCTTGAAAGGGGTCTGGAAGAAGGGTACAGTGGTCGTGGGCGGAGGCCACAGGAATGAGGCGAGGCAAGGCCACATGCAAGGTGGCTAGGTCGTGATGCGACAAACCTTGGAGAGCAGCCAGGGGAGGGCGCCGCAATGATCAACATGAAAGTGGGTGACAAAGCAGAAGTCGACTTGTGAAAGGTCAACCTCATCGACATAGGGGAGCTGAGCCAGACCACTCTTGGCAGGATGTGTGCCACAGTCGAGCTGCACAGCGGGCCGAAGCAGCAGTCATGAGCAAAAAGTCAACGAGCTACAATTTTCATTTTTTTTTTGGCATCGGGCACACCGACCATGATCGTAAAGCCCTTGTAGGTGATGATGTGGCAAGATCGGCCGACCTCCTGCCCAGCGCCACTGCATCATTCAAGATGGCACCAGAATGTGAGTAGAGATACCAGCCAACAGGGGACTCTCCACCCGTTTCAAGCAGTCAGCGGCAAGCAGCAAAAGAACAAGAGCTCTCAGCCACGCAGATCAGCAAGTCAGAGCAGCAGCAGGTGTCAGCCCTCCAAAGCCACCGGAAGCGGTGTGCAGGCGCCGAACACAGCCAGCACAGGGACAAGGGCCGGACGACCCATGGTACCTACAGGGGCATGATGCTGAGGATGTCTTCGGTGTCATCGCGCTCGGTCACGGGTGCCGCCCGCTTCTGCCCCGTCACTGCTGTCGCCATCTTGGCGGGCTCGGAAAATAAGTAAAATACTTTTATGTAAACAGTTGAAGTAAAATACTTTGTTCGTCATGTTGGCTCATCGGGCCATGACATGACGAGATTTCGTCACAGTGACCACAGAGAGATGCGCATGTCAGCAAAGTCCACGACGTCACGAGAGAGAGAAGGGAGAGAAAGAAGAGAGAGAAGAGAGAAAAGAAGAGAGAGAAGAGAGAGAGCTCCAAGCATAGTAGAGGAAGGTCTCGTTTTGCGCATTTTACTTTTACTGTGTGTGGTGTGTGTATTGACGACCGACGACGCCGACCGGCTGCCACGAGATCGGTTGCTGCTGGTTGGCTTGAAGCTGCTGCTGCTGCGGTTGCCCATGCTGGCCTTGTCTCGGTGGCGAACGGCTCAGACCGCTTTTCGCTTTGCTGTTGCTGCCGCTCTGTGCACCGCCCCTGCGACTCGCGCCGTGGCTCAAGGTACACAGCCGCCTTTGCATGCAGCACAATTGGCGAGCACACTCGCAACACTGCAGCCGTGAAACCAAACTGCTTTGAAGTTTCTCACCACCCTTTGCTTCTAAACAGGCTCTTGCTCGGCCTCGGGTATTTGCAGTGAACCCATTACCAGAAACATGGCTTTCGTTTCTCGTGCCGTCGACAAGAAGGTAGGCGGTCGTGCCACACATCCGTCTGCTTCTCTCACGCACGTACATCACCCGCCCCTAGCGTCCTTTGCTCACAAATTGGGCTGGCAATTCATCCATGCTTGCAGGTGCTCTCGCGCGAACAGGGCGAGGGTGCCGGTGCCCGCGTGCGCCGCTCCATCGGAAACGCTGCCTTGCGCAACTTTGACCCTTTCCTGATGCTGGACGAGTTTAGGGTGCCTCTGACCGCGGTACGTCTCCAAACCGTTGAACCAAGAGCTCGATGACCCTGGCTCATGGGCCGGGGCGAAGAGCAAAGGTCGTTGTCGGCCAGAAACAAGGCACGGGGAAGGGACCCGTATTTCAAATGCCACTGTACTGGCTAGTCTTTGATCATTCGCCAGACTCATATGCTCCAACGGCGATCCTGATTTCCTCCTTCTCCACAGGGCTTTCCCGACCACCCCCATCGGTATGTATATGGCCGGCTTGCTTCGGGTGCTGGCCCAGTGCGAGGTCTGTTTTGTTGCTGTTCAACTCATCCTGTTGAAAACGCGCACACAGCGGCTTCGAAACTGTGACTTTTATGCTCGATGGCCTGTTTGAGCATGAGGACTTTGCTGGCCATGCCGGCACCATTGGTCCTGGTGATCTGCAATGGATGACGGTGCGTATTCGCGGCCCATGAAGCAAGCGGTATCGGTGATGCTTGTGCCCTTTTTGTTGCGCAGTAGCCAACTACAGCTGTCCTTTGCAAAGCTGATGCGGGTGATCCTTGCCTTTCGCACATGGCCTCGTACCACCCTTTAGGCTGGCAAGGGCATTGTCCATGCTGAGATGCCCCACCCCGAGTCAGATGCGGAGCCCCATGGCCTTCAGCTCTGGATCAACCTGGGTTCCAAGGACAAGATGGTTCCTCCCAAGTACCAGGAGCTGAAGAACGAGGATATCCCCAAGGTGGAGAAGGACGGCGTCTGGGTTGCCGTCATCGCCGGCGAAGCGCTTGGTACCAAGGTCCGATGCGGCTGATTCATGACACAAGCCAAGCAGAGCGGGCAGATTTTGGCCCTTGACAGCTTGCTCATCTGCTGGCATGGATGGCGTTTTTTTTTACTCACCAATTCTCCTCGCTTGCTGCCTTGTAGTCTCCCGTGTACACCGTCACGCCTAGCTGCTATCTGCACTTCAAGATCCAACCGCAGAGCCGCATTGAGCAGGCGGTAAGCTGAACAGCGGGGGTGTTTGTTGGAGGCCTGAGCTTTTGCATGTTGAACATGGGCTCAATCAAAATACACATTTCCATGTCTTGACCAATAGATTCCACCAGAGTTCAACGCCTTTGTGTACACGCTCAAGGGCAAGCTTAAAATTGGCGACAAGGGCACCGAGATTGATGCTCATCACACGGTGCGGGGCCAAGCTGCGCGGATCATTTTGGCGCCTCTCTTAGACGGTTCTGCCGCATGCGCAACACCCTCACCACACACCGCACGCGGGTTCTTTTGTCCTGTCGGCCCTTGTTGTTGTTAGGCGACCCTGACTCGTGATGCCTCTGCCAATGGCGTTGTCCTCGCTAACGAGGGCGAGGAAGTGGCCGAGTTTGTCCTCATCGGTACGTTTGGGGTTTCCTGCATCTGGATTTCTTCTTGCACGTGGCGTGTGCCACCACCTTGTTGATCATGAACTCATGAGCTCATCTCCTTTTCAAAACGATTGACAGGTGGCGAGCCACACAATGAGCCCATTGAACAATACGGGCCCTTTGTGATGAACACGCGGGAGGAGATTATGAAGGCCTTTACTGATTACCAGAGTGGTCGCAATGGCTTTGAGCGGGCCCCCACGTTCCAGAGCAAGATTGGTCGTCGCATGTATTAAAAACATTGTGGGAACGAGCCTCCTTCGGCCACTTTCTTAAAGGTGTTTATGTTTGGGTCCAAGGGTGGGGGGTTTAGTGTCATCCCTCAATGTGTTAATTGTAATGCAACCCCTTTGATTGATGCTGTTGAATCGTGCAAACCCTGTCAAGACCCGATGGACACAATAACGCGCTGGCACATACTCAAATGCCGCCAAGACCACAAAGAGACATGGTGCCAACCTCCATGGCAGACTCAGGTGGGTGTGCATGGACATTCCAGCAAAAGGGTTCTTTTAGGGGCACTCAGTAATTGTGTATAAAAGTCGTGTACAGCAGCTCGCGCAGCGAGACAGGCGCCTGGTTTCGACCAAGACACCTTTGTTCTTATGGAGTGGCCTCGGCCATGGGGAGACCACTACGGCTCGAGTGACGACGCATGGAGAAAAATGGTTGGCGGGTCACTGAGGCCATAATACCATGAACCCATTCCTCAGCCTCGTGTTGCGTCTCGGCCCGGAAAAGGTAGCGGTCGTGGTTGCCTGTGAAGCATCATTCCATGAGTGGTAGGCGACGCGGGCCCATTGGCAACGCTTGTGATCAGGTCACAAGAGCGAGCCGCAGACAAATGAACCAAGCCAAGGATGGCGCTGACCTTGAACAACCATGCCTTTGGAATTGGTCTTGCAGCCCTTGATGGGCAACGTGCCACCCATGCCATCGTCTGCGCCAACCAGCTCAAAAAAGAAGCCCGGACCCTTGGGTGCTTTCTTTCCTCTGAAAATTGCCGAAAGGTGGCGCATCAATAAGCATGGAAGGGACCATGTGGTATGAGTGGCCCAGACGGACGGGGCTGGCTCGGTACGCACTTGTCATCGGCCACCAGGTGGGCCCGGACGTCCAGTAAAGGAATGATGCCGCTAGGGCTCTCATCATCTTTGTCGCGAAAATAGTAAAGACAGCTGTCCTTGAGCACGACCCAGCGATCCTTCCACGTCTTTTTGGTGCCACCTACGCAGGAAAGCAGGTGGAAAGATGAGTTCAAGCATTGCCAATGCGCATCCAGGGTGCAGGATGGGGAGGAGCCACAGGTCAAAATTTGCAGCCCAGCACGGCAGGAGCACAGGCCAAGAGGCTGGGCTGACCTTCTTTCTTTAGATAGCCTGATTTGGCTGGGTTGAAAAACATTATGCTCAGGCCCTCATCATCGTCTGGAATTTTAAAGGGCGTCTACAACAGCGCCAGCCGAATCAAAGCAAGTGGGCAAAGACAGTGAGAAAAGGCCAAGCAAAGAACAGCAAGGGGTTCTGGTCACAAGGGGAGGGGTTTGAGAAGGTACCTTGGCAATGGAGGCATAAATCTCCTCAAGCAGGGGCCGATCAATGTCCTTGCCTTCGTCAATGCCACGGTTCATGCTGACAAATTCGTCCAAGGAGGGTTTGTGTGCGACCGAAGGGTTGTGTAGGCTGGTGTTGAGCATGATGGTGGCAAAGGCGAGAATAAAGCCGCCGTCCGTGCTGTGAAAAACGTTTGGGTTGGCCTGGCAGTAATGCTTGGCAAAGGTCTCCATCATGCGATCAATCTTTTGTGACTCTCCGGGCAAACGGAAGGACCAGAGATAGCGGCGGAGCGCGGTATCAAAGTTGAGGTCATGGAAGGAGTGGAGACCGACAAACTCGTCGAGAACGGCCAGGTTGAATTCCTTGTTCTCACCCAGGTAGTCGCCAATGGCTTGCTTGGTCAGGTCGCTGGTGTTGGAGAGGAATTCGGCCACTTCATGCGCAGTGCCACCGGCCTCAAAGTAATTTTCCTCGGTCAGGTAGGCAATGCCTTTGTTGGGTTTTTCATTGAAAATGACAATGCCGCGGTTGAGAATGGCCTTGCGATCAAGGCCATCATCCTCGATGCCGAGCTTCTCCTGCTCCTCCTGGATGCGTTGCTCGCACTCGGCCAACTCGGCTCGCAGCGCCAAGATGGCTGACATGCAATCCTTCTTCTTGCGGCGCAGCTGTTGGAAGAAAGTGATGCCATTCTTGTCCAACTTTTCCAACAAGGCCTCTTCCTGCGAAGGATCCACGGGTGTCAGCCCGGGATCGTTCTCCATCGTGCTAGAGGTCGGGGCGCTGCACCAGGGTGGACGAGGGTCGCGCGCGCGTGTGTGTGATCGAGCGCACAAAATGCCCGGCCAGAAAGCTTGCGCCACAACAAGTGTTGTGACCAGGAGATGACAAGCGTGACAGTCTTGCTCGAAAAGCTCCAAAATTTTCGTGTATCGCTTAAACCGTAAAAACGTAATCTCCACGTATTCAAAATTTGATGTTGAAGCCGGCACTGTGAAAACGACGGTTACATGATTGCCGGAGGACAAGAGAACGAGAGTAATGGGGTGGGGGAGAAGAAAACGGCGGGGATGTGAATACAGGAGAGGGCAAGAAAAACAATAAGCGAAATCGGGATTCATCAGGACAGAGTGGCACGCATATTCAAAAGATGCCTTGTCGCCGCCGCCATATGAAAAGCTTGGGAGGAGCAGCAAAAAAGAGAGAGAAGAGAGAGGGAGCAGAGCGAGAATACAAGCAATGAGTTTCCAAGCAATCAATCACTGACCAAAACATAAGTTTTGAATGACAAATCTGCACCAAGTGTACTTTCCCGCCAAAAGGTACACACACACACACACACACACATGAGAGTGAATTTTTCATTAAAATTTCCGTGAGAGGTAATGAAATGGCAGTGGGGAGCCAAATGGCAGTGGGGAAGCGGGGGCTGAGGTGGTTATATTGCCTTGGGGACGGGGGGGGTTGTGGTTGTAGGTGGATGTGTTGGTCGTGGCGTGCACGGCTTGTGTGCGCGTTTGTGTGGCTGGCGGTGGACTGAGTCCTTGTGTCCTTGCCTGGCTTTTGTTCTCCCCCACCTTGTTCCTTTGCCTCCTCGTGGGTCGTCGTCGTGGCCGATGGTCGTCGGCGACGTTGATGTCATCGGGGCACGCGCCCTTGTTCCGAACCGAGCTTGATAGATAGGTGCCAAGCGAGTAAAGACAAGGGCGTGGCTGTTGATGGTTCTTGTGAATGCTGCTTGACTGCCTCTGCACGTTCAAGGCCGCTAATCAGACTCGGCAACTTGGCGTTGGCCCGCGTGGCAACTCCTCTTTTTCTTTTTTTTCCTCTCTCTCTCTCTTGCTCACTCTCTCTCTCTCTCTCTCTCGCGCGCGCGCGCCCATGTTGACTCCTCCTCTTCGTCTTCTTATGCCTAAACGTCTCCACTTTACGCCGCTTGAGCTGTGTTATGCACCTTCCCTTCGGAATTTCGCTTAATCTTTTCGATTGCTCAGGCGAAACAGCGCTCAACCCACCCCCCTTGTTCCTCAAACGTCGATCGCCCACCCTCACCCTGCATTCTTGGTTGTAGCTTGATCTGGGCACTTGCGTAGGCCATCTCCGGGATTCGCTCCGTCTTGGCACTCGTCCACTGGCCAAGCTGCCTCTTTGGCCCGACAGCCGTAACCCAGTTAGCTATAC
Source organism: Monosiga brevicollis MX1 (assembly GCF_000002865.3). Classification (NCBI taxonomy): domain Eukaryota; class Choanoflagellata; order Craspedida; family Salpingoecidae; genus Monosiga; species Monosiga brevicollis. Next base: position 712,386 of record NW_001865053.1, read on the forward strand.
TGTAGCCGAAGCCATGTCGGCGGAGCTTGCTCGGGCCCTGAGGGCCAGTCTTTCAGCTGGTATGTACGCTTGGGATCCCGCAGCTCCACTCATCAAACCTGCTGAGGTTGTGGTCCTAGGTTCGATTAGCCCTCATCTTGTGTTTCTCGACTGGTTGCAACAGATGCCAAGGCCCGCCATGATGCCTCGGAATGGCTTGAACAATACAAGCAAAGCAACCGCGTAGGTAGCCTGCGACCCGCAACGCAGCGCCTTGTGCGCCTCTGCCCACGATCGAGCTCTTACATCTGTTACATTTGACACCGTCATGTGGGCGCAGGGCGGTTTTATGCGAGCTCTGGCTCTTGAGCTGCAAAATGTCGAGCGCAACCAGCAAATTCGCCAGCAAGCCGGTTTGCAGCTCAAAAACTCCCTCACGGGTCAGCACGACAACGTGCGTGACGAGGACATTCAAAACTGGATGATGATTTCCCACGAGGACCGCGAAGCCATCAAGCAGGCCATCGTGGGCACGCTCGGCACGGAGCAAGGCACCACATCCACCGCTGCTCAGGTAAGCAGACCAGGACCTGATCCGGGGCTTTGACCAGTGCTCATTGAACATTCCCACGTCTTTTGCATGGTTCATCCGGCCTCATCCTGGTTCGTATCGGACTACCTTTTCGACCACCTCTTTGACAGGTTATTGCGGCCATCGCCCTCATTGAGATCCCTCAAAACTCGTGGATGGACGTGGTGCCCAACCTTCTGAACATGGTCGGCGCCGCGGCGGCCAGTGAGGCCCAAAAAGTGGCTGGCCTTCAAGCTGTGGGCTACATTACTGATGATATCACCAAAATTGTGTGTTTTCGCTGCTCCACGCGCTCGTGTTCCGTGTTATACTGCGACCTTGCTTGTCATCGCACGGCGTTGTTGGTCACTCACGCTTGGCAACCGCCTGACGTCTGCAGAACCCGGATTTGCTGACAGCACATGCCAATACCCTGTTGACAACCATCATGCGGTTGATCAGCGAGGATCCATCAGCTCACGTGAAGAAGGCTGCTGTGGCCACTCTCAACAACTCACTGGAGTTTTGTGAGCAAAACTTTCAGAACGAGGTTGAGCGCAACACCATCATGTCTTTCATCTGCAATGCCACCCTGCAGCCCGAGGCTGACGTCAAGGTCGCTGCCATTCAATGTCTGGTTCGCATCGTCGACTTGTACTACGAGCAAGTCCACGCCTATATGCGCGAGGGTCTCTATCCCATCACCATTGCCGCCATTCAGTCGGACAACATGGACGCCGTCAAGCAGGGCATCGAGTTCTGGACTACCGTTGCCGATGTCGTACGTCCTTTGTTGACGCGGGGGGATTTCCATAAATTTAGGGCCTTGCCTTGCATTTGAATCTGCGCTTAATGCAGTTCATGAGAGCGGGGGCGGGAGGAGGGCTTCGCCGTCCTGCTTACACCATGCGACTTATCTCTGTCCTATAGGAAATCGAACTGCAGGATGCAGCCGATGAGGCTCGCGATCGTGGCGAGACGCCCGAGCACACAAGCAAGCACTACTGCCAGGGTGCACTTGAGCAGCTCCTGCCCAACCTGCTCAAGTCGCTTGCCGTGCAGGACGAGGATGATGATGAGGTCAGGACATCCCTTACCATGTCTGACTCCCCGGTTGCAGCACTTGTTGGCGGCGAGCCGTTGCTCTCGACCGCCTCATGTGCCTCGCTTTGCCCTCGTTTTCCGGTCGCGCGCGCGCGCGTGCCTGCCTGCCTGCAATCGTGACTCATCTCCAAACATCTCGGGAACCATAGGATGAATTCACCGTGTCAAAGGCCGCTGCCGTGTGCCTGGCGTCATTGTCAGAATGCTGTGGCGATCCTGTTTTCAACGCTTGCGTGCCTTTTGTGGAACAGAACTTGGCCAACTCAGATTGGCGCTTCCGTGATGCCTCGGTGCTGGCCTTTGGCAACATTTTGCGTGGTCCCACCCAAGAGACCGTCAAGGCCGTGACCAACCAAGCCCTCCTTCCCCTTTTGGGCTTTGCTCAAGATCCCTCCACAATTGTCCAGGACAGTTTGGCCTGGATGCTGGGTGTTATTTGCGATCTTTTCCCTGACATTGTTCTGCAGCCAGCTGTTCTGCCCTCGGTTCTTGGGGCCATGTCCCAGGGCTTGCAGAGCGAGCCCCGTGTGGCCGTCAACGTCTGCCATGCGCTCTGCTTCCTCGTTGAGGGTGCCTATATGGTGGCCCTCGACAACCTAGGCCAGCACGAGGAAGAGGTTAACACGAATGCGCTCTCGAGCTCCCTGGGCCAGATTCTGCCCGCCCTTTTCACGACCATTGATCGCGATGATGTGATGGAGAGCAACCTCCGCTCCGCCGCCTATGAGGCCTTGGCGGCTGGCCTGCAGTTCTCTCCTTCGGACTGCTACAATCTGGTGATCCAGGCTATCGAGTCGGTTCTGTCCCGTCTTCAGTCCACTGTCACCATGTCCGTGTCCTCCCAAGACGACATGCGTCAGTTTGCCGAGGTCATGTCGGGTCTTCTTTCCGTTCTCCAGGTTGGTGCCTTTATCCGGCTGTTGTCGGGGCTACGTCATAGCGCTTCTCTCGTCAATCAAGATGTCACTTCCATCTTATCGTGTACAACCTTGTGTAGACGGGCATTCGCCGCCTGGGCCAGCAAGATTTGCAAATGGTGGCTGGTTCTATTGTGGAGGTGCGGCGCGTGTTCGCTTTTTCTGCTCCACCGCGTGTTTTGCCAGCCAAGACCCGTGCAGTAGACCCTTACGATCTTCCATTCCGGCTTTGTGCTCACATGCCTAACCTGGTTGGCAATTCATCTGGTGTTGATGTGCAGCTTCTGGTCCAAGTGCTGTCCTCGCGCCAATACGACAGCAGCAGTGTCGTCGAGGATGCTCTAGTGACGCTGGACGCGCTGGTGGAAGGTGTGTAAGACGTCTGCATGCGCCTTGCACCTGTTTGGTGGAACCAGCGCTTCGTTTGTGATAACCAACGCTTGGATCTCACCTGCATGCCCTCGCTGGCCCCACTGTAGGTTGCCAAGCCAACTTTGAGCCATTTGTAGAACGCGTCAAGCCGTTTGTGTTGGAAGCGATTCGCCAAGTGCAGCACGGCGATACTTGCTTTGTGGCCGTGGGTTTGGCTGGTGATATTTGCCGACAGCTGGGCGAGAAGTGCCTGCCCCACTGCCCCGATTTTATGAACGAGCTGCTGCAGGCGCTCATGGCTTCGGAGGTGGACCGCAAGGTCAAGCCTGCCGTGCTTTCTGCGTTTAACGACGTGGCGCTGGCCATTGGCCCCAACTTTGGTCAGTTTTTGGGCGTTGTATTCAACGTGCTGGCACAGGCGTCTCAAGCTGCCGTGGATCCGGAGGATGATGACGAGGACACGATCGAGTTTTTGAACGAACTGCGTACGGGTCTGCTGGAGGCATACACTGGCATTGTCCAAGCCATGGCGGGCGAGTCGATGCAGCTGACGCCGGCACTTTCGGAGATGGGCCCACAGTTGCAAGGACTGCTCAACTTTATGATGCAGATTGCAGAACGGGAAATGTCGGACGAGGTTGTGCGTCTTAGCTGCGGCATGATCGGGGATCTGTCGCAGGTATTTGGCAAGGCCATCGGCCCTTACCTGGCCCCACAATATCTCCAGGTGTTGAATGGTCGTGCCATCGCCTCTGCCGATGAGGCCACCCGTACCATGGGCAAGTACATGATGCACCATGCTGCCAAGGCCCGGGCATAAGCTTTGTTTGTGGCTGGAATGTCCAGCGCATTTTCTTCCATTCTTTCTTGTACCTCTCCTATCGTGTCTGATAAATTTCCTGCCCGCTGGCTTGTGGTTGTGCCAATTCCTCTTTGTCTCGGAATGGGCAGGGAGAAAGCTTTTTATGTCTTCTCTACATTTGGTCTGTGCCCGCCTAATTTCCATTTTTCCCGCCATGTCTCCACCATGTCATGTCAATTCTTGCGTACGGTTTCCCAACCCCCCCCCCTTTTTTTCTAATGGCGGGGGTTCATGCTGTTTTGTTGTGCCTGATGCCTTTCCTGCCTATCGTGTCTTTTGGGTTGTGCCTGCCTTGTTTCGAGTCGATGTCTCTAGTCAACAATCAGCATCACTTCTTGGATCTTTCGTCCCAACTCACCAGCTGGAAGTCTTTGAGATGTAAAAAGGGAGAGAAAGAAAGGAATAAGTCATCTGGCGAAGGTCTTTCGGCTGCGGCCTTTTCCGTCCTAGCCCAGATCCTTGAGTTGTACAACCAAACTGGACTCTGTTTTAAAGACTGACGTGCCAACCACTGTTTGTCAATTGGGTGCGGCTCTGCTGATACCGACAACAGAAGCCAGTCTTCATGAAACGCGAGCGAGAGAATCTTCATTACCACACGTGACAGAGAGAGAGAGAGACAAGAGAGAGAGAGAGAGAGAGAGAGAGAGAGAGAGAGAGAGAGAGAGAGAGAGAAGACAAGAAAAAGGAGTAAAAAACAAACTTGTCGTTGACAACCAAAATTTCTCAAACACACAAGATAGGGTTTGTTTGTGGTGTGAGTGTGTGTGATATCAACACAGTGTTTTGGGTTGAATTTTGGCGACTGTGTGTGGTGTGAACACGAGTCACGAGAGCTGGCAGGAGTTTGGACCGCCACATCGATCGTGCGTCAGATCGTCCCTTGTCCTTGTTCTGTTCTGCTGGAGACGCCAGGACGGCGTAGACATTTTTCTTTGCCTCTTGGTCAGAGCGTGTGTGTGCCATCGCTGGGGCTGTGACTGTATCTTGCTCTTGTTGGCTGAGTTGGACAGCGCCCGCTCAGCAGCACAAAACGGAGCTGCCCTCTAACCCTCTCTGTCCGTGGCTGCTGCCGTCTGTTTGCTCGACAGTCTGGCTGCCTGGCCACTCAACCCAGTCATCCCGTCGTTCGTACGGTGCACAAACCATTCTTCCTGACGGCCCTGAGAAGCGCTCGGAAGATTGCTGCCAAACCACCCCGCACCACGCTTTGCACCTGTTTGTGCTGACGGCATCACCAAAAGCGTCCACACCATTACAACAAAAGGACCAACCCTTTATGCGCACATGCTATCCATTACAACCAACGGCTACGCAGCCCCTTGCTCTGGCTGACGGCACAGCCACAACCTCGATCATACCCTCGCTCCCTCCACTTCTTCTCCTTGCTGAGGTGCCCCACCTCGCCCCGCCTCCCTTCCGGGCGCCTGGCCATGAAGCGTGGGACACCTGTTCATCCGGCGGGTATGTCCTCCCTCTTTTGTCCCTCTGTTGTTACACTCACTCTCTCTTTCTCTCTTGATTTTCTCTCTCTCTCTTTCTGTGTGTCTCTCTCTGTCTTGTCTCTCTGTGTGTCTCTCTCTTTGTCATTTTTCTCCTCTTTGACCTTGGGTCCTTGCTGGCCTTGTTTCCGGTTGGCTTTGGCGCCTTGCGCGGGACGGTGGTCATCACCACTCTTGGCAATTGCTCTTGGGCGGATAAAGCGAGTCTGTTGCTCGGTGCTGTTCATGTTTGCATTTTGTGTGTGAGTCCATCTCCCTCTGTGTGAAACCTTGTGTGTGTGTGTGTGTGTGTGTGTGTGTGTGCAGGGCTCCAACACTTCTCTCTCTCTCTCTGCCCTTATTTCTTTTTTTCTTTTTCTTTTTCCTCTTTGTTTGGGACTCACTTACTCGCCCAGCACACTCATTCTCCCCGGTCGCCGCAGCATGCAAAGGCTCACTGGTGTGTGTCATGCTTTTAGAATCCCCGGACAGCGCCATGGCCTCTCCTTCCCCACCTCCCGCTTCCAAAGCGGTTGCCCAGGTCCGCCCCTCCCCGAGTGATGTCGCCCCCGAAGCGCGGTGGCACCGATCCTTTGCCCGTCTGGCTCACACACGGCTCCAGTCGCAGGCATCCAACAACACAACCACACAGGGCAAAAGCGACATGGGCGCCTCCAAAATTCCCGTCAAGGACCTGTACGTTCGCCACTTGCTCCCAAAACGGGCTTTTTAATTCGACCCGGTCCCTCACTGCTGCCTCCCCCGCCACCACAACAACGCATCACCATCTTTCTCTGGTCCTTTTTTGGCACATTCATCTTCTTGTTGCCTGATCAACTTAGATATGGTATGGTTGACCCCAAAAGCGCCGAAAAATTGGCTGAGCTTGGTGGGCTCGATGCTATTGCCAAGAAACTTGATTCCAACACCGAACGCGGCCTTTCTGCCGATAAAGTCGATGAGAATCGCGCCATGTAGGTTTCCCCCACTCGCTCGTCCTGGCTCTTTCATTGGCAATTCCGATCCACTGCACATCTAGGCCCATGGTCATCTTATCCTTCTCCTTTCTTTGCCCTCTCCCTGGCTGTTTTTCAGCTACGGGATCAACAAGCTGCCCGACGTCAAGTTTCGTTCCTTCATCATGCTAGTCTGGGATGCTCTTCACGACCGAACCCTCATCATGCTCATCATTGCTGCCTGCATTTCTCTGGCCGTCGGCATGTCGACCGAAGGTTTGTCCCACCACTACCTCCTCCTCCTTTCTGCCTGTCTCATCCAAACACGTCTCGTACCCCACCCTTCCCCTCTCACGTCTTCAACTCCTCGCGCCCAGGACCCGAACTGGGTTGGAAAGATGGCGTGGCCGTTCTCGTGGCCGTCGTCCTCGTCGTCTGCATCAACAGCGGCAATGACTATCAAAAAGAAAAACAGTTCCGAGCCCTCAACGAAGCCAAAAACGACCATCCCGTCTCTGTTGTCCGCGATGGCCGTACGCAACGCATCTCCATCTACGACATTGTGGTCGGCGATATTGTTGTCCTACAGACTGGTGATATCATTCCCGCAGACGGCGTCTTTGTTTCCGGCGAGGGTGTCGAGGCGGATGAATCATCTGCCACGGGTGAGTCTGGCAACGTGAAGAAGAACGCCGACAGAGAGCCCATCTTCCTCTCTGGTACCCAGATCGCAGCCGGCAACGCCAAAATGCTTGCCATTTGTGTCGGTGAGCAATCCTTCTACGGCCAGGTCATGCTGGCCCTCCGAACCCCTGATGAAGACACTCCCCTCCAGGAAAAGCTCTCCAGGCTAGCCGACGCCATTGGTAACTTTGGTATCATCGCTGCCGTTTTCATCTTTGTCATTCAAATGATCAAGTACTTTGCCATCAACGGCAGTGATCTCGACGGCGATGAGACCGGCAACAACGTCGTTGGTTTCTTGGTCATTGCCATCTCCATTGTCGTCGTGGCCGTGCCTGAGGGCCTACCCCTGGCCGTCACCATTGCACTCGGTTATAGCAGCCAGCACATGATGCGCGACCATAACTTAGTCCGCCATCTCGAGGCCTGTGAGACCATGGGTGGGGCGACCACCATTTGCTCCGATAAAACCGGCACTCTCACTCAAAACAAGATGGCCGTTGTCCAAGGCATGGCCCTAGACAAGACCTTTGAGCAGGACCGTAAAGGCCAGCCGAGCGGTGCTGGGCGTGCGGAGCCCTGGCCCGTCGACAAGCAAGGGCAAAGCCAGAGCCTGTCCACGGATGCTATCAAGATGTTCCTCGATGCCCTCGCCCTCAACAGCACGGCCTATCGCAGTGAGAACAATGAGGGCGAGATCACCTTTGTTGGCAGCAAGACCGAGAGTGAGTCATGCCCGCGCGCTTACCCCTTTTCCGACTCACACTTGGCTTTGCGCGTTGAGAAGTGCAATCCTATGCTGTTCATTTTTTCATTTTTTTTTTCATTTTTTTTTCCATTTTTTTCTTTCTTTTCTCCCAATGTGTTGTGTGCTGCGATGTCCTGGCCGATTGCTGGTGGCTGATGACTGACGGCTAACGGCTTGCTTTTGATCTGATCTTTGCTGTCGTGTGCCCGCTCTCCCCCAGCTGCCCTGCTTGAGTTTGCGGAGCTGTATGGCTGCGACTTTGAGCTGCGCCGTTCTGCGGTGGATATCGCCAAGTCATTCCCTTTCAGTTCTGACATGAAGCGCATGAGCGTTGTGGTCAAGCAGTCCTTCCTTGAGGGAAATGAGCAGCTGACCTTCCACACCAAAGGTGCCGCTGAGGTGGTGCTGAAGATGTGCGATCGTTACATCACCCCTGAAGGCAAGATTGAGACCATGTCGGACGATAAACGCCAGGAGTACGAGAAACTCTTGGCCAACCTCAACGAGCAAGCCCTGCGTGCCATCTGCATTGCAGCCCGTGGCGTGGACAGTGCCGACAAAGACATCACGCTTGACGACAAGCCAAACCTCGTGTGCATGGCCATTGCCGGCATTCAGGATCCGCTTCGGCCCGAGGTGCGCGATGCAGTGCGTCGTTGTCAAGAAGCTGGCGTCGTGGTCCGCATGGTCACTGGCGATGCGCTGGCCATTGCCAAGTCCATTGGCAAGGACTGCGGTCTGTTTGACGAGACCAAGGATCATGTCTGCCTGGAGGGCCCCAAATTCCGAGAGATGACTCCCGCCCAGATTCAGGAGATTTTACCCAAACTTCGCATTCTGGCCCGATCCTCACCCACGGATAAGTTCAAGCTGGTCAGCGCCTTGCAGGAGCGGCGAGAGGTTGTGGCCGTGACGGGCGACGGCGTCAATGACGGCCCGGCTCTCAAGAAGGCCGATGTAGGGTTCTCCATGGGGCTTACGGGTACCGATGCAGCCAAGGAAGCCTCGGCCATTGTGCTCATGGATGACAACTTTGCCAGCATCGTCAACGCCATCAAGTGGGGACGTGGCATTTTTGATAACATCCGCAAGTTTTTGCAGTTCCAGCTCACCGTCAACTTTGTGGCCATCATCATCGTCTTTGTCTCGATCATGGCTGACCCAGAGGGTCGCGTTGACAGTGCTGCCGTCAAGCCCGTCCAATTGCTCTGGATCAACATCATCATGGATTCCTTTGCGGCCCTGGCCCTGGCCACGGAGCTACCCACTGTGGAGCTGCTCAAGTTCAAGCCCTATGATCGCAACGAACCCCTCTTCACTCGCTTTGTCCAACGCCGCATGTGCTTCCAGATTGTGATGCAGTCGATCACGCTGCTCACCATCTTGTTTGCTGGTGCGCGTTGGTTCGACTCGATGAAAGAGCCGGGTAACACAGAGAAGACCCAGTTTAGTCGCCAGCACTACACCATTGTGTTCAACACCTTTGTCTTCTCATCCCTCTTCAATCAGCTCAACTGTCGCAAACTGCGGGGTGAACTGAATGTCTTTGCAGGCTTAACCCGCCATGTCGTTTTTGTGGTGGTGTGGATCATCAGTGTCATCATTCAAATCCTGATTGTCGAGTTTGGCGGTGACTTTGTCGAGGTCTCGCGCTTGGAGCCCCACCAGTGGGGCGGTTGCATCGTTGCAGCGGCGTTTGTCTTTGTGTGGTCTACCATCTTCAATCTTCTGCCAAAGTCCATCACGACTGGAGATTGGCCCTGGTGGACCAGTGTGCTCGATGCGGTGGCCCGTTGTCTACCATGCCTCAAGTCGTGCCATAACCCAGACAAGCACGATGAGCAGAACTATGTGTCTGACGATCAAGACAGCCAAGGACAGGACACAGAGCCAGTCCAGGCCCATGACCTGGATGCACCAGCTGCTGCTGCTACCGGGCATCAAGGGTCAAACGATGCAGCACTCAAGTCCCAGAGCGAGGCGGCGCCTTCTTCTACAAATGGAGGTCGTCGTGGGTCGGAGCACGACCAACTCTTGTCATCCTCCACACAGGCTGCAGCAAGCTCAGGGGCACATGCCATGCACCCTGCTGCCTTGCGTCTCCTGTCACCAGACGGCCGTTCCTCCAGTCTCTCGCATGTGGAGGTAGATATCAAGCCCGACGCTAGCCCTCAGTTGCGGCGTGCACTCACGCTGCAATCGGAGCGCATGTCTCTCGACGCCGAGGCTCGCGCTCGACACCGTTGGCAACAGGCCGTGCAGGATGTGCGCACGCAAGTCGGCGTTGTAGATGCTTTCCGTCGCCACCGTCGATGAGGTGGACGTTTCTCTTTTGTACATTTTCCCCTCTCGTGCCTGTCTGCACGCCCTGCCCTGACTTGTCCTTTACCCCGTGCCACCCGATTTCCAGTGTCCTGCCCCACTCTGTCCTTTTGTGTAGACATGTTATTTGCTGGTCACATTCTTCTTGTGTCGTTTCTTTTGCAAACAATCAACTACAAAAATCCAAGTCTTCCTGAGTGACCAGAACGCGACGCTTGGCCACACACCTTCACCCTCCGTCGACCGAATAAAGGCATATGGGGCCGCGGTCTCAGCTTCAGCTTTGCGCCCTGCGCAAGCGATTGTTGTCACTAGGCCGAACTTTCGGTACTTATGCCTAAATCAAGTAGTGGCATATTTTCGTCCTCAAAGACCCCAGCCTCGGATGCCTGCCTGTGACAAAGGGAAGAAAAAGCAGGCATCATGCATCTTGTCAGTTGCGTGGTTGCTTTGAGAGAAACCGGGCGGGTCAGGGCGAGGGCATGGGGTCTGCGATGGCGCCCTGTCGGTCGTACCTATATTGCTTGCGAAAATAGAACCAATAAATCAACCCCCAAAATACCAAGGCGCCAAAGGACACGCCCGTCACTGGGGAAGCGACAGATTGGAGAGAGACACACATTTAATGATTAAATCCTAATGAGGGTTGCGCGTCGAGCCAGTCGGGCGAAGGCAAGATCTTTGAGGCTCGTACCGGCCCAGATGCCAGCCGAGGCCAGGAACGGAAGTACAGAAGCTGTCCAAAGCCCGCCGCCTACGATAGGCTCGTGTAGAAGCTGTTTATAGGAGAACGCCTGTAGAGCCGGCGTTTCGTTATCAGGATCCACCATCCGCAGCAACAGCAAACCTGACCAAAGGATCAGGCAACGCAAGCACAGTCAAGAAGGGGGCAAAGAAGATGATCAAGAGGCATGCGAGGTGGGGAAAGCAAGCGCCATAACAAATGACGTTGTACCAGTTGAAGTCACGCCCATGGACTGGCCTAGCTCTGCAATAGCACGCTGGACCCAGGCATCGGGCAAAACCCTTGACGCGGTGCATGCTAATCAGTGGCGAACATTCACCGAACAAAAGAGCTGGCTGGAGTGAAAATTGCCAGAGTCCTACCTCGGGGCTATGAAGAAGAAACACACAAGGTGCCAGGCCCAGACAGCAATGAGTAAGATGGCAAAAGGTAGCAAGGCCGACTCCAAACCGTCAAACTCCATGGTCTATACCGCAACGGTGTAGGGTGTTGCATCAGGTTGCATCAGCTGAGAAGCAGTGGCAGTATAAATCTACAAATCAATCAACGTACAGCAACCGCCGACGTAATAGTGTACTCTAGGGCCAAGCCAGACACACGCTCAATCGTGTCCCGATCGAGGGGAGGCTCTGCCGCCCACTTGTCGCAGGCTAATTGAATCTGCATGCGAACGAAGGGGCGATCAGTGGTGTCTGAGGTGCCACCCGATGAACGGTCGCAACACCCCAAGACCAAAACAAAACTCAAGAAGCACACACCAGAATTCCAGCAAACATGCAAAACGGAAAGGTGGGAAAGGCGCTAAAAAAATGATATTCGGTCAGCCAGGCCGATTGCCCTGTGGTCGAAACAATTAAACGAGACGGGGTTGGTTTGCCATATGGAGAAATGCATGCGACAGGATAGCCAGCTGAAACAGACCCTCCAAGAGTTCGAGCAGACGCTTGGCCGCGTAGCCAGCTAGCAGCGTCAGCGCCACTACAGCCTGAGACGGGCAGTCGCGTGAGGCAGGGCACTCCTTATGTTCGAACCTGCAGGCAACGTGAACGATGTCATCAAAAAGTCAAGACGTACAACGTGGAAGCCAAGCGAGTCGATGGCATCGACCGGGGTAACTTGTCGACCGGCGATGGGGCGCGAGCCCTCAGGATATATACCGCGATGAGCCTCGCCGTCTGGATAGATATGGCATCAATTTCATCAACACCGCGGTGCCCAAGGTGAGCGGTTGGCCATGGCGCAGCTTGCTAGTTGCGCGCACATATGGTCGAGCCAGCTGTCTGGTGGTCGCGACTGGCTGTCCTTGCAGGTGGCCCTCGACCTACCGCTGGGGTTTGTGTCCACCGAATCAATCCAGCGCTTGCGCACAGCCAGGTTGACGAGCAAGGTGCCAAAACAAATGCCAGAAACCAAGCCGACAGTGGCGGCACAGAGGGCCAGATCGCCTCCAGAGGAAAAGCCAAGGCTGACAAATGATTGCTTGATGCCCGCCGCTGTGCCATGCCCGCCCTCAAAGCCAAGAGCTACGACGGGGGCTACGAGCTAGCAAGCCAAGTTCACAATCAAGTGTTACGTGGGCGCTGCAGTCTTGTTGCAATGGCTGTGGGCATCGGGACAGGGTAATAGGTCATGTGGACGTGACTTACAACGTTGCTACCCAGAGCGGGCTCGAGCAGCACGGCAGTCAAAAGAGCAGGGATGGCGTATTGGCCCCAGGCCAAGATCTGAAAAACGAGGCGTAAGATCAACAGATGCGTTGTGGCGGCGTGCCATATGGGTCGGTACGGGGCATAGAGTGGATTTCTTCGTGCGCGTGCAATGGTGGCCTCACCTGCCCATACATTAGCTGAGGTCCCGACACACGCCACACCTCGCCCACGGGCGGAATGCGCTCGCCCATAAACAGTGTGCCAAAGACGATGCAGATGAGAATGTTGGGCAGTTCCGACCAGCCTGCTGTCCATTCTAAGATCCGATTTCGGTCCCACGCCCAAACCCCCGTGCATGTTGAGCCCAGGACCGGCGAAAACATGGTGCTCACCGGCAAAACCGCGAGAGCTGAGACGATGGGGCCTACCCTGGTCGAGAAGAGGCTGGATATCGGGTTGCAGCCGCAACAGTTGCACCAACAAGAGTCCTAGCAGCCCCCCGATCAAGCTTGCGGGGACATACAGCTGCCTGTCCTCTCAAGAAGAATGGGCACGGTGAATCGGCCCAGCGGCATCGCAAAACGCCGTCTCATTTGCCCCATGCCTCTAAAGTCCCGTTCCTGTCCCAACCAACCCCACCACCACATACCGCAGCCATCGACAACGAAAGCGCAACGCATGGCCCAGATACAACAGCAGACTCAAGAAAGAAAAGGAGGCCAGGACCACCAAATACACGGGCGTCGTGGTCGTCGTCGCCTCTGCCATCTCGTCGGCACGCCCTCCACCCTCCGCCCGCCGCCGATCGAAATTGTCAGCACGACGACCAACGGATACTTTATTTTGAAGGGGGATAAAATGAATTTGGGAAATTGAACATTGAGTATGCGTGGGGAACTGTTGTTTTGGCTCATTTACCTTGGCGACGGTGCACTCACACAAACGCTGAATCGACCGGAACTCTCGTTCGACAGAGGCTGGGGCGCGCGCGCATCAGCACAGCCGCCAGTCTTCAGCCCCGAGCGTCGTTGCTGGGTGCCGTGGTTATCAAACAGGTTGAACTTGTGGACGACTGTGGAGGCAGGCCTCTTTCCTTTATCATGGCGGAGCTTCCAGGCTTCAGTGCCACGGTGCTGAGTGCCAAGCCGCTGGTACGCCAAAGAAGAATCCGATGGCGACTTTCGATCCTCGTCATCGGCCTTGTATTGACTTGCTTCACTCATCCTCTTTTTTTGCTGATCCGCTGATTTGGCTGACACCTTGTTTCGGACGCTTGCTCGCCGATTCGCTTGCAGCCGGAGAAGCAACAGGAACTCGGTCGCTTGTGTCTGAATTTCGAGTTTATGGGTCAACGCACCGAGTTCTCGGGTTGGTGGGCGCCGCTGGCCGCACAATATTTCGCTTTCATGCCTCTCGGCTGTTGTCCTTATGCCAATCCATATCCTGCAATCCTTGTCGTGTGTCGTCTCAGATGTGCTGGTCGCGCGGCAAAAGGATGGAGGGTTGATTCCCGGGCCATCCCTCGCTGCGAGCGATGAACACAATGCCCTGCAGCAGCTCGCCAACAATCGCCTCATCATCACCTTGGCAGAGCTTTTCCGTGAAAAGAAGAAGAAGCAAGACACCGTTACGGTCATTGCGACTGCGGCCATCGATCTGCTCCCCCTGCTCTGGGAATCTGATTCGCCCACCTTTGAGGTGCCACTGCCCCACGTTGTGGCCCCGAGCAAATCAGACAGTGCCACCGAAACCCATGAGCAAGTGCAATACACGACCGTGTCTCTTCAACTCGAAGCCAACGCCGCTCTTCAATCTTTGAAGAAGGAGCAACTTCACAACATTGTGGAGTTTCACCTTCACGGTACATCACATGAGTGCCCATTTTCTGCCTTCTTTGATACTTACAGCCTGTCGTCCCGCCTCACCCGTCGTTTTCAATTTGTGTTCTTGGTCTTGCTAGGTGTTTTCAATCTACCCACCGCCATCACGCCAGGGAGTGGGATGCACGCCTACAATGTGCATGTCCCATCCATTGTGTCAGACCGCGAGCAGTTTGCCATCCACTTTAGCGATGGGAGAGTCAACCTGCCCACCCCGCTTGCCGAGGGCACCGAACCCAAAGCTTTGCAGGTCAGAGTTTCAGTCATTTTTATTTTTACTTGACCGATCGGCGCAACCTGCTAAAGTCATGCGTTTTATTCTTGCCACATCTTATTTTGCAATGCCCCTCGCCTCGTCGCCAAACTGCTGTCGGGTTCTCCCCCTTGCGTCCGACCCCGCCTGCGCAGACTTGTAAATACGGCGACGTGGTTGATGAGGCGGTTCGAGCGGAAGCCGAGCGCACCGCTTATCGTGTCGCCTTTGAACCATCGCTCTTCCGCCTGGTTCTCTCCTCGACCACGCAGAGCGAGTGCGTAGTCCATCCCACCTTGAATGCCATCTGGACCCATTGCGCTGGATGTGGTCGCCTTTCAGCATGTCCTCACTGGCGCGCTCATCTTGAAATATGCAGGCTGCAAGCCGCCATTGCTGCTAACCGCGAAGTCACAGCTGACGTGACCCGTGACTTGCGCCCGTCTAGCGCTGGACGAGTAAGCATTTGCTCAGATGGGATGGCGCGAGAAAGTCGAAGGAATCAAAATGTCTATCATGTTTGGTCCTCATCCTTGCATGTCCATTGGCGTTACTACGCCACTCTGAAACTACTTTTAGACCAGTGCCAAGTCACGTCCCGGAGGCACCGAAGATGTTCAAGGGGCCAATCGAGCCCATGTGACCATTCCTGTGCGTGCTATGTCCTCCAACCTTCAGTCTTACTCGGGTCGCTCGTGGAAGCGACACGAGTGCCGAGCGAGCCACCTACTCACAAAACCAATGTCATGAACCCGTTGCACGCACCACAGCTGACGCCCATCCTCTATCCGGGCGAAACGAATTGTGTGATGAATCTGGGCCTCCACGCCTTGCCTGTCCCAGAGACTGAGGGAGCGGCCAATGATGAGCTCAAGGTGCCCAAAACCTCCAAAGGTCGCAAGATTGCCACGCCTCAACCCGAGACAATGATTGCTGAGGTGCGACATCCCACACCAGCACACCATCTCTTAGCACAGCTCTGGTGGCAGGATGTTATGCTTCGTGCCTCCATTTCACCATCTTCGACTCTGCTTGTTCCCCCGTCCTTTCAGGGCTCGGCTTTTGAGGAGGCGCATTCATATTTGCAGCTGCGCCTGCACGTGTTTCGGCCATTTGTCAAGGAACGATCGCGTGCCGAACTTGAGAAGGACGTGTCCGAGCTCATTCCTGAGCGTGACATTCAGCCTTGCCACGCTGTCACTGCAGCCATGGTATGTCTGACCTCATGCTGCCGAGTGCGATTCGATTTATCATCGCCTGCCCTTGAGCTTTTCTACTTACAGCTGATAACACGTTTACTTGCTGATATAGGCGGACAACGAGTTCAAGGAGACTGTGACGAGCGTGGCGGAGGACTTGCTGAATGTGTACCGACACACGGTGGCAGAGCACCCGGAAGACACGGCGACAGACACTCGCGAGCGTCTGGTCTATCATCTCAACGTGACTGGCCAATACCATGCCTTTAAGGAGCAGCTGAAGCAAAAGGTCTTGGCGATTGTGCGTGAGCGCTTTGCGGGGGCAAGCACCGCCATGCAAAATCGCGAAACAAAGCAGGAGTTTATCTCTAAGCTTTACGTCTACTTGTCTCAGCGCATGCATGCGAGGTCAGCCATGTCTACGAAACACAGGAGTAGTTTTTTTTGTTTGTTTTTCTTTCTTTCTTTCTTTTTTTTTCTGTCCATGTAAACCTTCGTTTTACGGTTTCTTCTGGTTGCTGTTTGCATCTTTGCTCCGTGTTGATCCTCACGCCCTTGCCTCTTTTGTTGGTGTTGTAAACAGTTTGAATGGCCATTTTAGCGGCACTTCGTCACAAGAGGGCGGTGAACTCATTGTGGGAGCCGAGGAGTTGCAGACGATGGCAGATGAGGCCGAGGTTTGCTTCAGTGTCATGATCAATCTGAACTGTTGGCGCGCTTGGCAGTGTCATCCACATTTGCTCATTGCCAACTCGTTTGGATTTGGCTGTTGTGTGAAATAGGCCTTGGAGGAGCCGGACAAAGCCTCTCTGTACCATGCAACAGCGTGTAGCAAGTCCCCGGATGATGCCAGCGTATGGCTGCGCGCTGGTGATTTTGCTTGTCGGCAATGCGACTACTCTAAGGTTTGTGCGCTCTCAATCCCAGAGGTGGACGCGGCGGTGATGTGGGCTTTTCGAAACTCACACATCTGCAATGTCTCGCGCTTGATTGAATAGGCTTTTGAACGCTATCAAGAGGCGGCATCTCTCGAGCCTAGCTCCAGCTTGGTTCTCATGCGCTGCGCGCTGGCCATGTTCATGGAGCAACGCCCCGAGGACGTATGTAATTTGACCCTCCTGCACGGCTCGCCTCTTGCTGGTCTGTCTCACGCGTCCATAACTCGTCTAACGCCGATCACTTTGGTTTTGAACTGATAGGCAAACAAATTTGCTTCGCTGGCCACTACGGTTGCACCAGAAGATGCATTGGCATGGTTGCTATCGTGCCTGCTTCATGGTGAACTTGGAGACGTGATCATGGAAGACATGTGCTTGAACAAAGCCAAGACGCTGCAACCCGACGTCGCCGAGTTGTTCTTTGAGGCGGGTCGTGTCAGCGTCAATCTCAATCTGGTGTCCTTTGCCGCACGGTACGTTCAAAGTGGTGAAAATGAGACAACAGAGGTTGGACGGGAGAGCACTTGGGTGACCTCATGAGCACCTGAACCCTGTAGTTGTGTCAACGAACTGCACCTACGCCAACACCGCCCGTCGTCCACTGCCGAGATTGAGGCTCGCTTGGCGCTGACCAACACACCGGCTGAGCCTGAGCGAGCACGCGAGATTGCCGATCAAGCCTTGTCCCAGGATTACAACAACCCGAATCTCTGGGTGATTCTTGGCGAGGCTCACACAGTACAAAAGAATGGTGCGTGGGGGCTATGGCTCGTACCCGTGCATATGCACACCTTCTGTTGCAATGATCGCTGGCATGCGCATTTGTCTTGGGCGCGTCGTTCTTGGCACGTTCAGTTTAGTTGACTCATTTTCATCTTGACCTGCGTGGGAAATTCCAGATCACGAGGCACAACGGTGCTTCGCACATGCAGTGGCGCTTGAGCAAACGGCCGACGGGCACGAGCGCGTCCTGTTGCTCTTGGGGCACCTCTACCTCAAGACCGAAGACTTTGAGGAGGCCAAGGCTGTTTTCCTTCAGGCCTGCACGCGTCGAGCCTCGGCATACACGTGGCGTGGATTGGGTATCGCCTGTTATCGCCTGTCCGAGTTGGCTGAGGCAGAGGATGCGCTAGCTGAGGCCAACGCCTACGATAACACGTTGGCCGATGTGTGGGGTTATCTCTGTCTCGTGGCCATTCGAACTGGACGGCGTATCGAGGCACAGCAGTGCTTCAAGTACATGCGTCGCCTCGTAGCAGATCAGCCTTCAGAGCTCCTCACGGAGATTAGACTCGAGATGCAAGAGAGCAACATGGCCCTTGACGAGGCATAAGCCTTTGCCTGGCCATGTGTTCCCACCACAACCTATGCGGACCACATTTGTAAATTGACATTGACTTGAAGCTCAAGAGTGACCTGGGCTGCCGCTTCTACAGCCCCCTTCCCATCACACACCCGGGTTGGGAGAAGCACTCTGGCACATAACCAGGGAGGGGAAGGGAGGAGGCTCCTCGCATCGAGCCATCATATTATTATTGTGGAGGGCTGTAGAGAGAGATGTAGAGAGACAGAGGGAGACAGAGAGACAGAGACAGATACAGATACAGAGAGACAGAGAGACAGAGAGACAGAGAGGATAGAGACACAAAACAACAAAAGTTTTGTTGTGATTTTGTTGTGCGTGGCGACAGCGGCGGCGTCTTTCGAGTTGTCGGGTTGTAGACTGTTGGACACGCTTCCTGGTGGGCCAAACTTGTTGAGTTCTGGGTTGTGAGTGGTATTTGGCAAGGTTGCACGGCCTTCCACGTTTCGCCATGTCGCGATCAGGCTACCACAGCGTCGTCTTCAAGGATGGCGGGAGTTACAAGGTATGCAAGCACACGATCAGCGAGCGCGCTGGGGCAGACGGTGCTGATCAGTATCCATTCCCAGCACCTTTCGCTCTGGCACTCACCGTGCGCACCATGACACCGCTCCATTTTTTGCCTTCCTCCGTCAATCACCTCTGCATGCTCACCCACTCACTCACTGTCCATGATGGCTGGATAGGGTAACTGGGAGAACGGCGTTCCTGCTGGTGAGTCCTTGCGGCCATAGGCACCCTGCTGGCGATTAGTGCGTTCCATAGGCTTACCGTTGGGCCCCTGGTGGCGAGTCACGCAGGCTGGGGCATATCTCGCGATCCCCGCGGCAATGAATACACCGGGCAGTTTAATGGTGGTGTTCCCAATGGGTTCGTGACGCGACGCACCTTGCTTGGCCGCGCCTTGCTGGGCCGCGCCATGAACTGCTGATGAGTGCTCTTATTTGCCATCATCACACGTGTTTTGCCCTTTAGCAAGGGCTCGTTCATTCATGCCGATGGAGAGCGGTACGATGGCACGTTCATCGACGGCAAGAAGCATGACATTGGCTACTGGAAGCACCCCGAGGGCGACAAATACTGGGGCCAATTTACCCACGATGTTCGCCATGGCTACGGTACGCAGGATTGATCCAAAGCGCATCTTGTCTGTCGGCAAGCGACTCATGAAGCACCACCTCGCATGTGTACTGCCGCTGTGCATTTGTGTTGCTGTTTGGGGCTTGCAGGAGTTTATACCAACTCGCTGGGGCAATCATTCACTGGCTTGTTCAATCAGGGTCAACCCTACAAACAGTGCGAACTGCCCGAACACGTGCGCCAGGCCATTGCTGATATCGAGGTTGGTTTCAGTCCCTGCGAGGCTTGCCCCGCCTCTACCCCAATCTCATGCATCACACTGCTTCACCATTGCCAGGTGTACGGCGAGGTTGCTGGCTCCATCCGCCGCCCTGGCAAAAAGAAAATTGAGACCGAGGTGTCGTCTTTTGCAGCCGCTCCAAGCGTGCGATGTGCTCGGTATTCCCTTAGCTTCATCGAGCTCACACTCTTGCATGTGCTACTTTTCTGGCATTTTCAGCACAAGGAAGTCATGATCGCAGCCGAGTGCCCCTACGGCGATCTCGTCAAGATGGTGCGCCTTTCACCGACATGCTCCCATTTAACATGCTCTTATATGATATGATGCACGCATGTACAAAACCTGCTCGCATGTTCTTATTGTTGGACACCACTTGCTGCCTCAGAAACCTTCGGATCCCATTTACGATGTGGCCTTTGTTTCCGGTGTGTCTCCGCAATATGCCCGCTTCCCCTCGTGTCTGTCAGCAGTTTGTAAGGGTTCCGGTAGCTTGTGTTTTTTTGCATTCACTAGCAGGCGGTGCTGCCCTCAATATGCTAGATGCACCGAGTTCCCATGCAGTTGCCGAGGAGCAGATTTATGATGTTGCCGATAACAGCCGCCAGCCCTCCATGCGTGGCAAGGCCCCGGCACCAGGTGCCTCCCACGATACCTACTTTGCGGTTGGCACGACCTCGGCGCAGGCTAAGCAGCACGACACTTACATGGACGTCAACGTGACTGCCCGCTCTGGCAATCCCAGCACTGACAATGGCCTGCCACCAGCAGATGTCAACGCGCTCAGTGCCGGCATGGCCGATTTGGGCATGGAATCTTACCTCGATGTGGGCGAACCAACGGAAGATACCACCCTCTATGACACGTCCAGTAGCTTGCCTCCACCTACTCAAGCAGGTGGTGCAGATCCCAGCGCTGAGGGCATTTACGACCTGGCCCGCAAGGGTTCTTATGGAGGTAGCATTGCAAATCTGCCTTCCAAGCAAGCGTTGGCTGCGGCAGGCTATGACTCGGCCGCTCGCTCACCCAGTGCCGCACTGTACGACACAAAGCCTGCGCAACCTGATGGCGTCTATGGTGATGCGGCGCCTGGAACCTATGGTGATGCAGCAAACCCCAGCGCCGGGCTGTATGACACGGCCGTACCGAGCCAACCGATTGCTCGTAGTGGCACGAACCGAGATTCGGCCGCTCGGCGGCCGGCTCCTCCCTTACCAGAACGTCCAGCTCGCCCCATGATGCCCCCGCCTAGCTAGTGCGCAAGTGCCCTTTCTCTCTAGTGCGTGCCACATCCAAAAGCCCCACTCCGATCGTGCTACTTGCGAGCCCTTCTTCCCCCTTGTTTTTCCCCCACGAAACCCGTTCTCAACATGTTGTGTTCGTCCTTCCGTGTGTGGACAGCAAAAAAGTAGAAATTTCAAAAAGAAATGATGATCTGATTAATATTTGACATACATGACCATCTCTGTATGCTGAAGAGATACACGACAGGAAAAATAAGCAGAATAACACATCAAAGACAGGGTAGCACAACCGCCACATCCGTTGCAAAAACTCAAACTTGCTCCATCAATGAAAAAGCCAGAGCCACTGAGCTATCCACCACCAGCTGCAAGAACACCAGGCTGTGAGCTGAACAAAAAGCATAGAATAGGAGATGGTCTTGCTCAATCATTACCAAACAGAAAGTTGTCATGTCATGCCCTCGCGGCATTCCAGGAGGACAAAAATAGAAACGAACCTGCTGCATGGACGTGATGTATCCAGTGCGCTGATAGGCGATGGTATACATTGCCGTGATAGGAGGCACCAGTAGGGTAAATTCACCCGCGCTGTCCGTAAGCAAGTAGGTGAGAACGAACACAAATGGCACATCAGGAGATGTGAGCGAGAAGAAAGAAAGGTATGAGCCGATGAGTCAAAGCGGGCTAGCTTGGCATGACAGACCTGTTTGTGACAGAGGCAGCTTCAGCCGGCCCTGAAATTTTGACCACCACATTTGCCAGTGGGAGACCGGTCATGATGTCTGTGACAACGCCCGAGATCAAAAAGTCCATGTTGTCTTCAGTGGTTGGCTCTACAGTCGTTGATGTTGAAGATGATGTGGTGGGCTGGTTGTCGCTAGTGCTAGTGGTTGTAGGAATGGGCAAGCAAGCGCAGCGAGTGCAGCTGCCGATGGTCAGGTTGACAGAGTATGCCCCGGGTTTACAGTTGCACGAGCGGTAAGGCTCGCAGCTTGTGATGGGGGGTGCGGCAGACGTTGTAGTTGATGTGGTTGAAGTGCTGCTACTGCTGCTTGACGGGCCATCCACATCGCTGGAGCTTGTCGAGCTCGAGGCGGCATTGGTAGTGGTGGTTGTCGTGGTGGTGGTGGTGGTGGTCAAGACGACCCGGCGCGTCGTGGTTGATCGAACCGTAAAGGGCAAACCAGCAATGGCCTGACAAGAGCAGACGGTGCACTGATTTGAATCAAGTGTATACACGGCCTCTTCGTATTGACCACATTTGCAGGCGTGCACAACGGGGCAAACCCGCTCGGTCTATGCCCATCAGCAAATGGTGGTAGGAATTGATGTGAGTGTGCAGCCACAGCGATGCCCGCGGATTCGGCTGTCGGTGAATGGCCGAGGAAATTCAGCACATCGGGGAGCACACGAGATGGTGGTAATTGATATGGGACCAACAAGCGACACTCACCGGGATGGCAACAGTCGTTGTTGTTGGGGCGCGGGTCGTGAATTGGGGTGCTTCTGGCAAGACTAGTGGAGTGCAGCTGTGCGGAAGGCCATTCGTGGTCAGGCCTCATTTGTGCAATGTACAAGAAATACAGGACTGCCAACACGGATAGCATAACAGGCAGCAAGACTAACCGACACGAGGTGACGCAACCAGCCCCGTTGGTATAGCGGACCTTGACTTCTCCATAAAAGCACCGACACTTGGGTTCGGGCGCACATGTCAGGCTGTAGTAGTATGGTGCGATACCATCGAATGTCATGCATGAGTCAGAGTCACTGCGCTCCACGCCAAGGGCCAGGCCACAAAAAGCACATACGCTGCCGTGCTGGTGGTTGTGGTTGGTCGGGGGGTAGTAGTAGTTGTTGTTGTTGTCGTCGTCGTCGTAGTGGTGGTAGTGGTTGTCGTAGTGGTCGTGGTAGTAGTTGAGGAACTGGGCCCACTGTTGTTGGAAGTGGAACTCGAGCTTGATGCACCACTGTTGGAGGTGCTTGTGGGGCCCGTGCGGGGACGCGTGGTCGTGTAACGCACCGTCACCTCTGGGTTTGCACCCACGGCCTTGCAGGCACACACTGTGCATCTGCAGAATGACAACGCCATGAGCAACACGAGGCCAGCAAGAATACAGCTTTGTTGAGGACGATGCTTTGATCAGACAGGCTCTTTTTCGTTTCTTAACGCGTTGATGCGATCATGATAGCATGCCGACGTACGTGGCAGAGAGCTCTTTGAAGATGGCAAATTCATCTGGGCCGCAGGTGCAGGGCTGATTGCAAGGCCCAAAGGTCAAAGCCTCGTCATCATCGTCATCAAACCCCTCATCATCATCTGTCCAACAGCTCAGTCGCCGGGGTCATTGGCGATCGATGCGGTGGTGGAGCACAACGCAGGCAAGGGATCGAATTGTACAACACGCGTCTGACCTGGTTCATTGGTCGGCTCGGCTGTTGGCATGTAGGCATCGTCCTCGCAGTCTTGCAGGCAAATTTGGTGCTCCAGGCGCTGAACGTCATGCAAGACATGGTGTGCTTGATGAGTCAGCACAAGCAGGAAGGCCAGTGAACATGGTATGTGAGAGTTTGGGAGGTGGACTCACGCATTCGGTGCGGTCAACGAGGCGCTGGATATCATTTTCCAACTGGTCGGCTTCACGTTTGCACAAAGCAGCAATCACTTTGCAGCGAAAAGCACACTAGAGTTGTGCAACGTCGTCAGGAGAAAACCCCGCATGCGAGAGCGGCTCAGGCGCTGAATCAGGCCTGTGAATGTTGAGCGGGTGCCGATATATCATGGCCTGACCTCTTTATAGGGCACACCGAGAACTATGACGGGATCCGTGCCGGCCGGCTCTTCTTCGGTGGTGGGAGGCACCATGGTAGTCTCAGCCAGTAGCTCGGTGGTTGTGGCATCTTCTGTTGCTGCCATGTTTGTAGTGGTCGGCATTTCAGTCGTGGCCGTGGTGGTAGTCGTCGTGCTCGTAGTGGAGCTGATTTCCGGCGCACACACCAGAACAAACTTGACAGCATCGGCCGTTACGATGCGACCGGCATCGGCCGTATCCACCTCGACAATGACGCCCTCGCGGTTGGAGCCTCCGACAAAGTAAAACTCTCCCAGAAGCTGCCATTGGTTATTTTGAGAGGGCTTTTGCGTCTGATGACATGGGCATTCAACGGGGAGAGAAAGCACAATGAATTGACGCTGGTTGCCCGCATTGGTCTTGCAAGAGGGCTCATACTTGCAGGCCCATCAGCAAATAACGTTGAGTGGACAAAATGTTGGGTCTGTTTCGGTGTTTTTGCTGCGTGTCTGACCTGATCGACAAAGATGGAGTCACGGGCAAAGCCGTCGAAGGACTTGACGACATACTCCACGTTCGTGGCGCGATCGTCGGCCCGCGAATAGGACACGTAGACTTTGTAGGTGCCACCACGGAGGCGACGCGTCGTGAACTTGACCTGTTCACTGCTATCCAGGCCACCGATACTGGCCCAGAAACTGTGTCCTCGATAGCCCTTGCCGTCGGTTCGCAATTGCTGTGGCAGTGCGAAGGCAGAGGTTCAGAGTGAGCAACAGATGTGCCAGATGAAACAGAAAAGGGGCAAGTCCAATATCTAGGGTGGGCGCAGCACCGTTAGCTCTGGCCCGACAACGAACCCAGGAGCTGCCATCGATAAAGGCTTGGCCCAGCTCGGAATCATACACCTGCTTCTCGCTGATGCAGGCCACTGTGGCAGAAGGGAGTCAAAACGATGGTGAGAATTGAGTGAGGCGGCGCGTGAGAGCAGACGACTGCAGTTTCACGTACAGGACATGTGCACCAAGGCCAGGCAGGCCAGGGTGGTGATGCGAAGGGCTGAAACATGCATGGTGGCGTTGTATGAGTTGCTCGTCGGCCCGCTATGGGAAAAGCAGAAGAAAAATGCCCTTCTCCCGGCCCCGGCCTTCTTTCCTCTTTGCCCTGCCAGCTGGCCTCATGGTACCCGTTGGTAGCCGTGTGGTTTGGGCGCGTCTGACGACAAGCTTTGGTCCACGTCTCGCGTCAACGACCACCGCCAAGGGCCATCACGGCGGTGTCAAGGGTCAGCCACGATGCTGTACAGCAGCACTCGCAAGCAAGAGAACCCTCCCCCCCCCCCCCCCCCCTTGGG
>NW_001865053.1:737202-760656 GCF_000002865.3 Monosiga brevicollis MX1
AAACCTTCCCCCCCCCCCCCCCCCCCCTTGGCATAAGGCAGAGCTGCAAGACAAGAGTGGTGGCAAGGAGGCCCTTGGATCCGATCAACGACGATCCAACACTCCTCCGCAACGCCCAGCCAGGCGCCATGCCGACCCAGTTTCAAGCTCCAACGACGTCCATCCGCTCCGCTCGCTAGTGCCCCATGAGTTCTGCTCCCATCAGCCCTTGTGACCTCCACTCGCCACTCACTTACGTCATACTCCGAGGTTGCCGTGCGAACAGCAGCGTTGCACTGCAACTGATACGATAGTGTGTATAAGCTTACACTTGCTTCTATTTAATCTGACAATCGTGATGCTATTGTCAGCATGGTATGCGGATGTCAGACTTTTCTAACTGACGCATGGCTGAAGACGAAGGCAGTGACGGTTTGAGAACCGAAAGCGCACTCTGAATTTTTTTTTTTTTTTTTTTGCTGTCTGGTGGTGTCGGTGTGTGGAAGGAAAGGGGTTGAGACGGACAGGAGTGAGGCCGGGTTTTGGGGGTGGGAGGGGAGGGGAGACGCGAAGAGGACGAGAGACCACTGTGTGTTCTTGGGCTGGCTCTTTTTTGGAGCCGGGTGGGAGGTGTGGGAGGGGCGACGCGCTCGAGTGGTGTTTGCTCAATTGCAGGCATGTGGCGCCGAGTGACCCAGCAGCCGCAGCAGCTTATGCTGTTGCGGGGCGAGCCGAGTTTGGCATGGCGTGGGCGCATGCGTGAGGCACTATTGAACCATGTCCGGACCAAGAGTGACAAGCGGTCTGGAATGAATGAAACGCTTGCCAAGCCTGCCGCTAGCTCAAGCGCAAAGTCTGCCACCGCCTCGACACCAGCGGCAGCCACGACAATCATTTTTACCGATGTGGCTACCGATTCGGCTCACAAGCCGCACAACAGCGATTTGGTGCCGCAACCGACCACTGACGCCATCTCACGGCTGGGCCGCATTGCCATGCGAGTGCGCTCGGACCATCGTGGATCTCGACGTACGCCAGTCGCCGCCTCGCTCTCGCATGCACTTGCCCAGTGCCGTGTGTTGCCGCACGCGTCGAAAGTATCTCACCGCTGGCTGGTTCTTTCCCCTCACGCTCTCGCGCATCTTGTGGCTCAAACGCTGGTACATGTGCACGTGACATTCGCTGCCTACATCTGGAATGGCCCTGTTCTAACAATCTGCAGCTCGCCGTGAGCGCCGCCGTATCGTGGCTCCGACTGGTTTGTACTTGCTACCCCTGCAAAAGCCCAAGCCCATGGGAAGGACGAAGAGTACAGTCAGGCTTGTCAGTGAAGCAAGCGGTGGACAGTTTTGGCTGGCTGCCTGAGCGGCAGGATCGCCTAGCCCAATGCTGGCCAGCTGAGGCACGTCGCGCTGGCAAAGTGGCCCTCATCAAGCTCATGCCATGCTATTTGCAATGGATAGCAACCACAAACTCCTTCTTCACCCAATCGGACGACCTTTGCGAGGAACCCGTCGAAGCAGCCTCCGCCACGGCGCCGCTAGCTGAGACAAGCATCCTCGAACCCAGCCGGCGTCACACGTCCGCGCACCGCGCCAAAGCGCATCCCTTGCATCGAGGTTTGTCGCGGAACCTCTCACACAGAGACCGCCCAGCCTAGTAGTGAGCTAAAACACATACGTCTGATGCACGACCCATGTCAAAGGCCACCCCGTCCCTCGAACCTCTACGGCGATACATGCAACCACTGTGGCCAGTACGACAGGCCCACGCCGCACATTTGGTTGGTATCGTCATCCCGACCCCGACCTGCACCCTAACCTGCTTGCGCCCGGCCCTCATTTTGAGTCGCCGGCCTACTTTGGCTCGGTGGTGACAATGCGGCTTAGGCGAAAAAGATACGCATGTCATCCAAACGCCGCAGGATGAGACAGTGCCGGCTCCGGTGAGTAGCCGCCCGGCGACCTCTTGCTTTTTTTTTTTTTTTTTTTTTTTTTTCGCATCAGTTTATTCCCTCTGCTGACCTGGCGTGTGGCCTTCTAGCACCACCGCTCGACTGGTGCCCCCGCCAAACCACCAGTCGAAGCAGAGAAGCC
The DNA here is from genome assembly GCF_000002865.3 of Monosiga brevicollis MX1. Classification (NCBI taxonomy): domain Eukaryota; class Choanoflagellata; order Craspedida; family Salpingoecidae; genus Monosiga; species Monosiga brevicollis. The sequence continues at coordinate 739,278 of NW_001865053.1, forward strand.
CGCTACAGCCGTTGCTAGCGAGACGCTACCGCGCCAACAGCGAGATCCTGACAAGGTCAGAGCTGTGCTTTTTGGCTTGTTATTCCAACAACCCCATCCTTTCTCCCCACCGCGCATTTGGCATCGGCCCCTCAACCGCCTCGCGGCGTGACTCCCCAGATTGATCTGGTCGATCTAGAGACCCAGATCCCAGAGGATTGGTCGCGCATTCGTGATGCCAACCGAGCATTGCGTATGGCCATTCCCACCAAACTCAATCAACAGCAACCTGCCTCCACTCAGGTATAGCCGGTACTTTTGGCCCAGCAATGCTGACAAGAAGCACTCACGCCGTCATGATGATCCTCGGTTGTGTAGACCACTCTGATGTTGTCCTTGCTGGGCAATCTGACCATTGCGGGCGCCAAATTTTACGCCTACTCGCGCACGGGCCACTCGGCCATGTTTTCCGAAGCCGTGCACACGCTTGTGGACGTTGGAAACCAGGCCATTCTGGGCTGGGGTCTACGAGAAGCGGAGCGCTCTCCCGATCGTAGCTATCAGTACGGCTATGGTCGTGCTGCATTCTTCTATTCTTTGCTCACAGCGCTTAGCACCTTTGGCTTTGGTGCCATGTACACGTTCTATCAGGTACCAGCAATACCTCGGGCCTCGGGCGCTACCGTATTACCTTTCAAGCACAGCGACGCCGACCGCACTTATCAAATCTTATGGTCGTTCATCACTCCTGCCTTTGATGTTCTAGGGAACAACGGTGCTTCTTGCCCCGCCTGAAGAGCTGCAAACGTTACCCGAGACTTGGGCTATCCTTGGTATGCTTGGGTGGGCATGGCCCAGCCTGAACCACTCGCTGAGCTCGACCATGCTTTTGAATGGAAGCGAAGAAGCATGCGATCGCAGACCGCCCTGACCCACGATTGATGCGTGTACTGTTTCCATGCCTCAGGAGCCGGACTGCTCGTGGATGGCTTTGTGCTCAAGACAGCCCTTAAGAACACCCGCGAGCGCGCCCAAGCTGCAAGTACGATTAACTTTGCAGAGCGCTTTAACAATCTGTCACCCACAACATGAGCAGGAACGCGAGATGCCAACGCCTGCTCCTTTGCTCCCCTCTGTGATCTAGACATGACCGTCAAGCAGTGGATTCTATCGTTCAAGGACCCTTTTACAGTTGCCGTGGTCTTTGAGGACAGCGCAGCCGTTGGAGGTGTTTTGATTGCCGCGCTCGGCATTGGCCTTACCCAAGTATGTGGGGTGCCTTGTGCTCCTGGTTACACCATTTGTGCCCATAGCTCACCCCTTGTGGCTCTTACTGATACTAGGCCACCGGCAATCCAGTGTACGATGGCATCGCCACGCTGTGCATCAGCGGACTTTTGGGCACGGTGGCCATCAAGCTGATTCAACTCAACCACAGCTTTATTCTGGGTCGAGTGCGTCTAGCGACGAAGCTGTTCTTGGCATTTCCTTTCACCGGGTGCACCGCTACCAACTGATGCTGGCATGCCTGCGCTCGCCGCCCCGCTTTGGAGCGCAGAAGTTGGATGATGACGTTGCCAAGGCCGTGCGTCGCATGATCAAGCGTCGGGTATCGGTTGATGAGGTGCACTCGGAACAGAGCCAGTGGATGGGTGCCGCGACCTTTTCCTACAAAGTATGAGATACTCTCTCATTTACACCTGGTGGGCGATGCAATACCCCAATATTCATCTCAGTGAGCTTCCCCTCAACTGCCTGCATTTCCTAGGCTGAGGTTGACTTTGATGGCACTTGGCTGGCTGCCCAGGTAAGGCGAGCCACTGTTCCATTAAGTGATGGCTTTGCTATTGTCCCCGTGAAGGCGCTCACAGGCCCTGGGTGTGCTGTTTGGCACGTCCTTGGCGCGTATTGTAGCTCTTCCAGCAGTATGAGGATGCCTTCATGTCGTCCTTTGCGGAAGGGGAGGACGGCTTTCGCAAGGTCAGCCGGGCCCACGGGTCTGGGCGATTGCATGGCGTGTGGTACATTCGCCGTGCCAAGCGTTGATCTCGCCTTACGTCCGACTGGTGATTTTTGTGTGCTCCTTGTTTATATCAACAGGCTTTGACCTGGCTGTTGCCTGCATTTGCGGAGGACTTGACGCGCGTGCTTGAGCGCGAAGTCAGAGACATTCAGGTTGGACCTGCTGCCTTGCATGGCAATGTCTGTTGATTTCATACTGATGCACGTGTACGTTGTTTTTTTTTTTTCTGTGCAATGTACGCAGGCTGAGATTCGCCAGGCGCACCCTGAGGCGGCGTACGTGGAAATTGTTCCAGATAGCTCTCAAAACACATTATCAGCGCTCAAGGCTATGCTGCAGCGCAAGCTAACGCGTCAGGCCGAAGAGCTTCAGGTTGGTTTGACGCGGGTTTCCCCATTTTCTGGGCTTGATTTGCTCGGTTTGCTGCAACTCTCGTCATGCTCTGGTTTTCACTCGGCTTGGGCGTTAGTTGCAAACTATGCTGGCCACGTCGGCAGATCTGCATCCGGGCGAGGCTTCGTCCACCTCCATCCATGCAGAGTACTTCAAGCTGGGCAGGTTCGAGGGCCACGGCTGCATGAGACCCGGTCTTCCTTAAAGTCGCAGCTCACGCATCACTCTGTCTCTGCGCCATGGACTTTTGGTGCGAATAGCGTTTATGTCTCCATGGGCCAGTTTGAAAAGGCCATTCCCCAGTTTCAGACCTGTCTGCGCCACCGTGAAATCATGTCAGGTACGGACCGTGTTCTTTCTTCATTTCCTTCTGGGCCTGCCATCTGATGTCTTCGAGTCCCCAGATGGAGATGCGTATCGTATGCTTGACCTGCCCGCACCTCCTTTTGCGCGCACAGGTGCCGACAGCATTCCCGTTGCGGCCGTACTGGATCGTCTTGCGCGCTGTTATCTGGTCCTTGGCGATACCGGCAAGGCCGCCAACGTCATCAATCGCAGCCGCAATATCCTGGCCTCTATCAAGTGGGCTGATGCTACCTTGGCCGAGAAGAATTTGTGTACGTTGAATTTGCCTGCCAACTTCATGTCGTGACGACTCAGCTGCACACAGTCAAGCCTACAACAAGCCGTGCGTGCCATGCCCTTTGGCTCACGTGTCTGCCGTGTACCTTGATGGGCATAGTGGCGTCGCTCAAGACGCACCAAGGCTTACTGTACCGTGACCAAGGCCAGGCCATCCGGGCCATGACACACCTGGAGGAAGCCTTGCGGTTGCGGTGGGTTTCACAACCATCTCTGCTCCTCCGTGCCCCGTGAGGAACGAGCTGATGTTGATCATGTTGGACTATGGGCATAGCTTGGAACTTTTGGGCGATGCCAACCATCAGACTGTGCTAGACTTGCGCTTTACTCTTGGTGAACTCTACACGACCATGCCGGCGGTACGGCTGCTGCTCATGCCGCTGTTTGTTGTTGTTGTTGTTGTTGTTGCTGCTGCTACTGCTGTCGTTGCTGCTGCTGAAGGAGAGATACACAATGCGAGCTGCGCGATGACGAGACTCACGCACTTACACCAAATTGTAGAAACGCATCAAGGCCGTGCAGAACTTTCAGCAAGTCATCGAGGGCCGTCGTATCAAGTTTGGTAACAACAGCTTGCGAGGTGAGCCAAAGTTTTGTCTATGAGTCATGCATGAAGACTTTCTCCTCCCACTTGTAATGTCGTGCTTGCTTGGACCAAAAGAAAGGAGGGTACTCCTGTACTTTTTCTCACATTGGGATGGCTGTCAATCTTCTCGATTGCGGTTCTTTAGTGGCGTATACCTATGATAAGCTGGCCAAAGTACTTGCCTTGTCGAACCAGCGTTTTGAGGCAATGCAGGCCTTGGAGGAAGCAGCAGCCATCAAGGCTCAGCAGGCTGGCAGCCGCCTAGTGGACCTGGAACTGAGTGATACGCTGTACAATTTGGGCAACCTACAGCTGAAGGACGTAAGCTTTTGCAGAGAGCAAGTCTGTGGCTGAACATGAGCATTGGACCTCACCAAACGCATCTCACGTGTCGCAATTTCTACCCTTTGTTCTTTTGGTGTACAGCGCAAGTTTCACGAAGCCATGCTCAATTTTGAAAAGGTGGTGCAACTCAGGTTTGTAAATATGGCGCCCGCCTTGACCCATGATGCTTGGAGGTACCGGTGCGGTCGCCCTGACCGAAATTGGGCATTTTGCCTGCCTTGGTTGTTCGTAGGCGTGAGCATGGCTATTCCCTGCGAAGCACGGAAATGGCGCCGGTTCTGTATAAATTGGTGTTTGTGTACCACCGCTTGGGCCGACCCATGCCCGAGGAATGGAAAGAGTAATCTGGTCCTGCAACATGGGCAGGGTGTTGGAGGGAGTTATCCCCATCCTTTGTTGAGCACAAGCGAGGTCTGGCCTTGCTCTGACGCAAGCGGTGGCCAAGCCACCGAGCTTTTATTATTTCTCACAGGCCAGAAATTGAGTTTGCGGCTGGATACAGCGGTCTTTGGGGGCTGCAAGACTCGAATGCTGATTTTCTCGAACGTTGTTAGTCAGTGCGCCAATGCACTCTGTATGTATTGGGCATCTTCTTCTCAGAACCGGGTGTGGCCATGATGATGGTGAGCTGGAAAAGTCAATTATCATTACAGGAGTTGAACCGAGTCAAGATCAGCTAGGTTGATGGGCCGGGACGGCATCACTGATCTTTGAGGCTGAGTCCAGCGGTGCGCCCGCTCTTTCGGCGCGCGGCTCGGCCAAAATCGCGCCCAAATTCGGTTTGAGGGGCCTTGGCACCGACACTAAAGACAGAATAGGGGCAAGCAAGAGGCAATGTGAGAGGCACGGCCTGTGCAAGGGCGGACAGGAGGTTGTCTACAAAGCAACGCAGCTATGCACTGACCGATCATCGAACCGCGTTGTGATGCGCGCAGCTCCGGCTTTGCGACCCCTACAGGTTCACACGAATCGAGGTGAGAACAGTCTGCAGTGTCCAATGGACGGTGGAGGTGTGGATAGTACCGGGATTCTGCCGCAATCTCGCGCTGCATGCGGATGAGTCGCTCAGACATGGCGTCAAGTCCTTGCTCGGTGCGTCGAAGGCCTGTGGTCAGATCTTCAGAAGCACCGGCCTTGGCGGCAAAGCGCGATCCTCGGCGCCCGCGCGGGCCAAGCACCGACCGTTGGGCGTGAGCTTCCTTGAGGCGTGCCTTTTGCTAGAAGGAAGAAGAACAAAGCAGGGCCCATCGAAACATGGTGAGAGAGAAACAGCCTGACACGGACCGAAGCGGGAGCGCTTACCTTGTACAGATTATAGAGCAGTACCAAGACGCCGAGGCCTACGAGCACGAGGATGGTCGACGGGCTGTTGCGTCTAGAGCCCGAGAACCCAGGGTGGGTAAGTCTCGGACAGACGGCATATTGCAAGTGGAAACAGTCGCTAGCAACAGCGCAGGGTAGTGGGCGTACCGACGAGAACGGCGCAGGCGGCGCACACCTTGGCGCATGGGCCCAATGAAGCTGGCACTGCGCTCGAAACGCACATAGCATGCGACATCGTCTGCAGCACACGCCTCGGTGGGCTGCTCCTCCTCCTCCCCATCAACGTCGTCCTTCGCCGCGGGCAGAGCATATCGATCCGTAGCAGCAGACGCATCCCCACAACCAGGCGTTCCCTCCACGCATGATTCCTCTCCGTCACGCTGCAAGCCCCCGTCCTGCTCCCCGCCCTGTGCAGCAACTACCGCCAGGGCCAAGAAGCCCGCCACCACCGCCACCACCCATCGTCGTCGCTGCATCGCTGATGACGAGGTTGGAGAAGTAAATTACTTCTCGCTGTGGTCATGGACGATTTTAGCCGGTATTCCCGGTGTGTCTGACATCTGATACGAGCACGCGAGCAACCAAGCATGCATGCAATTGTTTGCATGCATGCAGCTCTCTCTTCTCTCTCTCTTCTCTCTCCCTTCTCTCTCCCTTCTCTCTCCCTTCTCTCTCCCTTCTCTTCTCACTTGAACGCGTGGGCGTGGGCGTGGGCGTGTGGGGGTCTCTGTCTGCCGGGTGCGGGGCAACCAGCGGCGTTGATCGGGGTGACCATGGTCCGTTGGTGCAGATGCCGTCCCATTTCCCCGAGGTGGTCGGTCGTGCTCTGTGAAAGTGGCTGGTGGTGTTGATGGTGAAGCGCATGTACATCACGTTCACAACATAGCCTGGAATGTCCTGCTGCCAGTTCGGCCTTGATCCTGTTCTGATAGTGTTGCCTCAGACCCTGAGCCGTATCGACGTTTCATCGGGGCAAAAAAGAGTCACGTTTTTGCCGCGAGTAAATGGCGTTGCCTGGTGACAAGCATCCTCTGCATCAAACGGCTTTGTGATTGATATCAGCATTATTGTCCGCGCCTGTCGAGTAGCCCTTGTGTGTGTCCGTGCCTCTGTGTGAGCGTTTTGCGTATGGGCTGTTGGTCCTTTCTTGGCAGCGCATTTCAGTGCATCTCGTTCGTTTCGCTCTCTGTGGACGCGACCAGGCAAGCGCTCGCACCTGCAAGGCGGGGATCTGACCAAGTTCTCAAAGAAACTGTAGATGAGATATTGGCTACTACAGTTACACACATGCGAGCAGCTACAACCGGCCTGCCCCAATCGCTCAAGCCAAGCCAACCATCATCTGACCCACATCGTCTTTGCCGGGTTGCAGACTGAGCGCCATGGCTCGGAACTGCCTTTGGCTCGGGACGTTGGCCCTCGCCCTGACCCCAATCCAGGGTCTTGTACCAGGTACTTGTTTCGATTTCCACAGCCCAGCATGCTCCACTTCAGATGGCACCACTTTGAGCCCTTCTACCCCGTTGACTGACGTCCGATGGGCTCCGATCAATGCTGAACTGTACATCACCGTTAGTTTGGAAGCGCTTCCCTGGCGGTGCACGCTACGAGTACGGCCTCGATCCCGTGGTACAGGATTGGGTGGAGGCTGGCCGCAGGTATCGCATGACACGTTTCATCCGGCGCACGCAGCGTACCTGCTTGCCAGTTGAACTCTGAGCCTCGGAGACACCGGGTTCGCTCCGTGCTTTGACCCTCACATGTGCATATCTGCATGCAGTTGCATCGAGCAAGGCGGTTCCCTTGCCTCGATTCACAGCCTGGCACAGAATGACTGGATCTTTCAAGCACTGCTAGACGGCGATGCGTCGGATATGGCCTGGCTAGGTGCGCCTTGTTCAGCCAAGACGTCCTCGCTTGGCTCCAACAGGCTCTTGTGGGACCAAACTGATCCTTCTCGCCTTGGTCTACCTATGCATTGCCAACAGGCGGCTACGACAATTTTGGTCCAGACATTTTGCCCACGGAAGACCGTGAATTCCACTGGCTCGATGGCTCGCCCTTTGACTTTTCCATCTGGCAAGTCTGGAGCCGCAACCCGCCCCGCCTCATTGATGATGCAAGCTGTCCCGTTGTATCAAAATCCAGTCTTCTCATGGCTTCAATTTCTCTTCCTCCCTTTCTCTCACAGGCTGACAAATCAGCCCAGCGAGGAGCGCCAAAATCGTCGACAGCCCGTCATTGCCATGGGTTCATCGCACGAGGTGCAAGGCCCGCGGCCAGACGAGGCAGTGTGCAATTTGCTCCAGCTCATGCGGTGTGTTTTTGTTTTTGTTTTTGTTTTTTCGCTGTGATTAGACTCACCCGCAAGGTGGCTGGAATGATCTTCCGCCTGGAGCCAACCGACGAGGCATCTGCCAGCGCGAACGTCAGTGATCCGCTCTGTCCGTTTAGGTCCGTGTCAAGCATTGTGCTACTATCAGTATCTGATACCGTATGTTGATTTGACGGGGCACCAGTGGAGTGCGTGGATGGCCAGCGGACCTATGTGGCGCGGTTTGCAGATGGACAGCGCTTTTCTACCTCGAGTCAAGGAGCCTCGCAACTCTTTCACACCTCAGATGTCACGCAAGACGAATGGTGCGCCTGTGCCCAACGGCTGGGCAGGCAGGGGTCCTTGTCATCTCATCGGAAAGAAAGGCGTCATCTTGATCCGTGCTCCTCGCTCATCTTTTGCCCTTTCATTCCTATCCAGTTTTGCCATGTGTGATGTGTTGGACCAATGTCTTGGCATCTATACCGATTGCCGCGATGGGGTGCGTAGCTTTGTTTCAGGCGGGCAGGACCAGGCTAGGCGCTGCTGTTAAAGAGTTTCACGACGAATGCACTCTTTGTTTGTAGGCATGCTCATCATTAAACCTCTGCGTGGGTTTGTCCTACCTGGGCGTGGAGGTGCGACCAAGCGCCACTATGCACCGATGATGGCACCGGTCCACTTGCATTACCTGTAGCCACGTCGTGCGTCCACCTTACCCTTGGCTGCATGGCCAAATTGCCTCTAGGCTCAGGTTGATACGGCACGCTACTCCTACTCATTTGTCAAAGTGGTATGTCAATATGGACGAGAGGGTGGTCGCGCCATCGCCCCCTCAACTATGGCTGGATTATGTGTTCCTGAACGCTGCTGGCCACTCTTCTCGGATAAGCTCATTCTTTTGACGATAACTAGGTGCCTGAATGCTGTCCTTTTGGAGGAGGGGAGCTGATTCCTTAGGAAGATGACGGCTTTTAACGCAAGCCCGTCTGTAGGGCGCGCGTGTGTGTCCCGTGTCTGTCTGTGTGATCGCTTCGTCGGGACTTCTGCAATGGCTGTCCAAGTGCCTCGCTGATGTGGGGATGCATTCGTTCAGATCGGCGCATGAGTTGGGTGTTGCAATTATTTTTCATCGGCAGCAGGCGCGTGGCTGCGCCTTGCGCCATGTAACTTTGTCACATAGTTGATCTATCTAGCAACCAGCTGCCGAGACGAGTTGAAGACTGGGACTGCGGTGCAGGCGAGGCAGTAGGGCCCGATTTACTTGCGACCCACGAGCTCCAACACTGTTTGGACCATGTTAGTAACATTGTCTTGCACGAGGTGGACGGCAGTGTTGGCCATAAAAGCAGGCGCGGTGACGATGCGGTTGGCTTGGTCAACGTGCACCTTGCTCTCGTCACCGACCACGTAGTCGGCGCCCATCTCCTTGCACGCGCCAGCAGCGCCTGCAAAGGGCCACTTGTCTGACTCGGTGTCACTGCCCATGGTCACCTCTCCCTTGAAAAGATTGGCCGCAATCACGGGAGCGATGCAGCAAAAGCCCATGGGCTTCTGCTCAGCATGAAACTTCTTCAAGATATCGGTCAGCTGTTGACGCATTCAGGGCCGCCAGAACCAGAAGGAGGAGGGAGCCAGTCGCAAGGACCCCGACACACCGAGATGATGGGCAGGCCGTCAAGATGAGTGAGCACGTGCATAGGAAAGATCAAAGAGCGAGGTCGGCAAGAGGTCACGGACCGTCGCATCAACCGTGCACGCGGCGCCCTCCACGGCAAAGTTGGAGAGGTTTTTGGCAGCTCCAAACCCTCCGGGCACAACCACGGCGTCAAAGTCTGCAACCTGCAGCTTGTCGAGAGCCTGAATGTTCCCTGTTTCGGCAGCGCAAGCGGGAAGCAGCCAGAAGCAGTATTCCTCAGCGATGAGTTTGAGGCATTCTGGCCGTGTGGCGAGTGGTAGTGGACAGCGCAAGTACAGACCACGAGCAATGCGAGCGGCTTCGACGAGGACGTTGCGGGATTCGTCCATCTCCTCGCCCGTCATGTGGTTGACAACGTGGTGCTGCTGCTTGTCTGGCGCAAAAATCTTGTAGTCGGCACCCTGACGAGACAGTGCGCCCATGGCGGCTGAAGCCTCGTGGACCTCAGTGCCATCGTAGACGCCCGAGCCTGAGAGCACCAACTGTCCACAGAGAGAGAGAGAGAGAGAGAGTTGGGGGGAGGGGAATGAGACAACAAGTATCAAGAAGACACCACACAGCTGGGACAAGCAATGACACGCACCGCAACCCGGGGAGCAGCGAGGCCCGACTGCGTCGAGAGCGCGCGCGCGCCAGCTGAAGCCACAACGCGAGCCATGGTCTAGAGGTACAAGCAATCAAGCTAGCAGCAGGATACGACCAATACACCCAATCAGCCCCACGCCACAGCTCACACCTTCCAGCTACACCGACATCTCAACGAACCGCGACCAAAGCAAAGGAAGCGAAGCCTCTTTGCCAGGGGCGAGGGGAAAGGAAGGGGGCGGCGCACAGACGGAGCCCGAGCCACTGACTTGAGGAAGCGAGAGAGAGACGCCGACCGGGGTTGGAGGCCAAGGCGCTAAAAGTAAAATACTTCAAACATTTGCAATAAAGTAAAATACCTTTATAAAATTGCTGACATTGAAGGTTGTCAAAGTGTGTCCCTTGATGGACTGTACTACCCGATACAATGGCTCTACACCTGTTTTTGGCTTTAAACCGATACGAGAATTTGAATTGAAAATGCAACACGATACACAGTTGCGTTGCTTCAAAGTGTAACAAGGGGCACCACGCGGCAAGCCTAACACAAAGCAGACTTTGACACACGGTTAACTGTAGCAAAGTGTAGCCAGGACCATCGAACCCGCTGCAGTGTGTGGTTCCGTTGCATTTTAGCACGAAACGTGACGGTGAGCACACTCTCTCTTCCCTCTCGCCTCTCTCTGCTCTCTCCTCGCGCGCGCGCACAAACGTACACTTTGGCCCGCTTTCGGTGATGTCTTTCGAGTATTCGATGACAACGAGCGAGACTGCGCCGGTTTGTGCGATGAGATGAATCCATGGTTGACTGGTTGCTGTGAGCCCCTTTGACCCGCCTTGTGCCGCTTGGGGGTGAAACTCAAACGGCAGAGCGCGAGTGAGACAGAGCGAAAGAGGAAAGAGAGAGAAGACGGTATTAACGCTTCATGACATTATCTTGAGGGGACTTTTTCGCTGTTTTCTGATTTTGTTTCTCGACTTCTCGCTCGCTCGCTCTCTCTCTCTCTCTCTCTCTCTCTCTCTCTCTCTCTCTCTCTCTCTCTCTCTCTCTCTCTCTCTCTCTCTCTCTCTCTCTCTCTCTCTCTCTCTCTCTGTGCTTCTCTCACACTCCTCTGCATTCGCTCGCCGTTTGATCAACGGACAGAGGCTTGATCTACTTCGTTCAAACCGGAACCATGTCGCACGGTGGCACCCGCCCCAAGCGCGCCAAGATTCCCAAGGTGTGGTCTTGGATGACATGTGACCGCTTGGCTGTGCCATGATCTCGCTCACTCCGCCTCTGCTTGCCCGTAGGCTGACAACGAGGCCGAGGTGGAGGCCGACACAGATCCAGGACCCGCGTCCCAGGTCGACTTCAGCTCTATGGTTTACTCACAGCATGTGCCCATCGCCACAGTGGACACGGATGCCTATGGGGGCGGTCAAGGTGCTGGTGACAACTCCCCCGCCGTGGTGGAGCTGCGCGTCAACAGCGTGACGCCCCGCAAATTTTTCAGCCACATTACCCCAAAGTACGCGCAGGCGAGTCCAAACGGCGAACACCTGCCCGATTCAGCCAAAACCTACGTCCGCGAACACTGGCCCAACTTTGACCCCGAGAACCGATGGCAACACTTTATCACCTCGGGTCGTTCCTGCACGGAAAAGCCCAAGGTCGAAATGTTCTGCCAGTGCCTTCTCAGCCGCCCGTGCAACCGCGAGGAATTGGCTCAGTGGGTCCGCGAAAATGGCCCGTGCTTTGGTATCCGCTGCGGCGCCATCATGCGTGACCTCGCCGCCACCGAACTTCCCTGCGGGGACATTAACTGCTCTCTCTGCATGCGCGCCTGCTTCAAGCGCGTCTGCCCTCATTGCCACGAAATGACCTCCAGCAAACAGACGGCCCAAACTTGTGCGCGCTGCCACCAACACATTCAACCCAAGCGCCAGATCAAGCGCCTCAACAGCATCAAGGGTGACGACGCCAAATCCAAGGCCAAGCGTGCTGCCCAGCTCCAGCGCAAAATTAAAGACCTCATTGCACTTGGCTCGGCCATGAATATTCCCCTCCAGATTACGTACCTTGGTGCTGACGATAGCACCCCTCGCCAAGGCAAGCGCAGCTTTTGCTCCGACAAGAAGCAAAATCAAGCCCTTCTTTACCGTGGCATGGAACTGCCCCACCCCATGTATACCGGGTTTGAACCCCCGAGCATGCTCAACGAGCAACTCCTCGCCCATCACCTCATGACCCGAGGTCAACACGACGGCCAAGGCCACCCCATGCAGGCCAGTCAAGCGGGCCAGGGCCCTGATCAGGGTGCACAGGGTCAGCATGACCAATCACAGCTCATGCAGCCCAGCGTCTCTGCCGCCTCCCAACAGGGCGCCCAATCAGTGGCCATCGGCGATCTGGCCTCGGTCGCCGCTCAGCATGCCGCCAATCAAGTCGTCGGTGAGGTACAGACCCCCCTCCCGTCTTTGCCTTCCAACATGATGGCTGGCATCCCCGCCAGCATGGCTCCAGCAAACATGGGCATGGCCGGCATGGCCGTCATGGGTGCCGACTCGCAAGCCGCCATGGCCGCCCTCAACATGCCCACCAAAATGCCTGCCATCCACGTCGATGGCGAAGAACTTCCCATTCTTCACGTTCTGTACGTTGCATGACCCGAAATTCTTTTCGACCAATGTTTCCCTCCCTCTTCCACCCCCTGTGCGACCTTTGCGCTCTGATGCCATGACCTCTACCCTTCCACTCACGCTTGACCGTCTATAACTCTGTATCATCAACTTTAGGGGCACAAACGCGAGCGTTGGCATCTTCAACATGGGCATTTCCGCCTCCAACAATGCCCTCATCCCCGAAGAGCAGGTGGCTGTTCAAGCCTTTTCGGCTGGTCCAAACGATCCCCTCCTGGTAGGCCCTTGCCCAGTGCTTCTCGATCATGTTCCATTTGAAGGTGCCTGGGTGCCGTTTCGGCTTGTCTTTTTCTTTTTCTTTTTCTTTTTCTTTTTCTTTTTCTTTTTCTTTTTCTTTTTCTTTTTCTTTTTTTGGGTGCGCATTGGTGCATGCTCACCTGACATTGGTTCTTGGTGCATGATCAGCGCGCTCGATTCGACCTCTTGATGGCTTTGCAGAAGATCCACCTCCTCTGCGGCCCCCACGCCACCGTGCGTCGGCACCAGAGCGTGACACGAACTGGCCGTCAACAACCCGTCTTGGACCCCCTCTGGAAGACACAGTAGGAGGTTATCCTTGGCATTAGCACGGCTCACAACCATGTTTGAGTCGGCCTGGGACTGCCCGGAGTTGGCGCGCCTCGTCATGAGTCGGCCTGGGACTGCCCGGAGTTGGCGCGCCTCGTCATGAGTCGGCCTGGGACTGCCCGGAGTTGATGAGGCGCGCCTCTTTTCGATGTAACTGACCCTTTTCCTTTGAAATGTTTTTTTCATTCCTTCTCTCCCCTCCTTTTCTTCCTCCCGTGTGCCATTCCCCTATCGATGCATTGTCGGGCTTCTGGATGGCCGATGCATTTTTATGTGGTTTTCCCCTGTTTCAGTTTGCCGTGCGTCTTTTTTCAGTGTGCTTTGGTCTGCTCGGTTGAGTTTTGGGAACGATGGCGTCATCAGTGTGCTGGGACTGGCTCCCGAATTAATGTGACATCCCACCTCCAATCACACGCACTCGCACGTCGATTACCAAGCCTTGCAGTTATTCGTTGACTATTGTCATGGCCAACGATTTTTGGGCTCAGCCCAAGACAAACAGAGAAGGACGGGTCATCAATCGTTCACGCCAAGCAAGATCAGCTTAGCACGTCACGGCCACCAGACTCAACTGGCTGGAGTGAGAGCTTTCTGCCATGGCCTAATCACACACACGCAAAGATCAAAGGCCTGATGAGGAAACGAAGCCATGCCCTGTGTTCTCATTACTTGCCCAACACACGCTCCTCGTTGAACACACGCGCGCACGAGTAAAAAGAGTGAAGAGGCTGACCTTCAAAATCAACAAGAGAACATCTCGTGGCAGCTTATCAAAATAACCTGCGTCGTCCAGTGCCTCAAAGTGATGGACACAGGTCTAGTCACGCAAAAGATAATCATCGTGGTCAGGATTCTTCTGGGCCCCCAAAATTCAGGAGAGGACAGCCAAAGACTGTGGAATACAGCAAGCCAGGACCCACCGCAAGTGCACGTTGGATCATGACGACATCGTTGAGGCGGTGTGCTGCAAGCAGAATATTCACGGCATCGTTCTCATCAAAGGATACCTGCATTTGCCGCCGGCAGATTTGCTGGAAGAGCCGATGCAACGCTCATGAGAAAGCTCAAGAGGAGACATGCTCGTGGGCAAAAAATGGAGAATTTGACCCATGCATACCGAGAGGCGAGCGTTGGTCATGCCAAAGTACAAGTGGGCTTCCTGTAGCTGCAGTGCGTGCTGTACAGATGCCAGCCAACAGATTGAGGGCATGCTCAAGCCGAGCCATCCGAATGCACTTGCCCTGCCACCTGAATGTACACTCACCTCAACCGGCATGGTCGTCACATCAGCATAAATGTACCGCAGCAACGAGGTCAAAACGGGCGGTGGCAATATCGCATCTCCCAGGATGGCTTCTGTGTGCCTTGAATCCACATTTTGGAGACCTGTGTTGGGCATGAGCCACAGCGCTGAATTGTGAAGGCAAAACGTGCTACCTCATCGGTTGTAGCCCTTTTCACCTGACTGCACTCTCGGCCCAATGCCCACGTACCGGAACAGAAGACGCCGTGAAAGTATTGGCAGCGAGCTGCCAGGATGGCACGGTGCAGTGGCACGTGGAACTGACCGGCTGCCACCAATTGGCAGTCTGCAAGACCACCCACAACATCGATGGCCTCATCGGCGGGTAGCAAATCGGACACCCGACTGCTTCCCTGTGAAGTCCCATCTTGAGTGCTGCCTACATCTGCTGATGTAGCGGTGCCCACAGAGGGCGTGCTTGCCTCCACGGCTTCTCCTTGGCGCAGGCACCATTCCACTACACGATACAAATCCAGTTCAAGGGCATGAAATCGAAGCGAATGGCTTCCAGAACGCAAGGCTCTTTCCAGCGGTGGTGCAGTAGCTGGGTCATCAGATGCGGTGTATGTAGTCCCCTCCACGGGTCCTCCGCGGCTTGTTGATCCGCGACGACTGGATTCGTGACGACGAACGAGGAAGACAATCAGATCTCGATCCAGCGTCGCAAACTCATCACTCTGTACCATTTTTTGGAAGCGTCGTGGCTGGCAGGCCTCGGCAGCAAAGAGAGCAAGAAGATCCTGCAAACGATGCTCATGGAGCAACGCCAAAAGCGCCAGCAGCAGGTCTGTGCGCGCCACTGCCGTCAGATACTCAACGGCGTCTGCCATGAAGCGGTGCAGCTTGTACCAACGCGCACACGCATACAGTAGAACTACATGTTTGAGGGCCGCTCGGGGCGGCAAATGCAGAAAGCTCGGTGGTAAGCGGTCTGAATAACACAGGTGCAGTATGGACTGCAACGTATCGCCGTTTGAAAGCTCGCGAAGCACCAAACGGCGCCGAGGAAGTGCCTGACCAGGCTTGCTAGGGTTTGGCTCGGGCAGGGCTGCAATGCGCTGGGCTAAGACCGACGAGCGGGCCGCCAGAACGACGGCATGGGCCGGCACGACGGTGTCTGCTGCAACCACATCTATGTCAGCGAGAGTGGCCGAGTGCCAGAGGGCCAAGAGATCCGTGGCCAGGGTGCTTCGTTCGGTAATGGTCAAGTCGAAGCGAAACATCTCGTTTGAAATTTCATCGGCCTTGAGATCGATGGTCCCGCCGAAAACGAACAGGGAGCGATCCAGAACAGCACCAGCGGCAAAACTGCGAGGAGAGGGGGCATCATTGCCCACTTGTCGAGCCACTTGTGCCCACACGTTGGCCTCGATGTGGTAACAGTGCACGGTGTTGCAAGGACGGCCGTCAGCGACGCCACCAAAGACCCAGAGGCGGGCATGGCCATCATAGTGCAAAATGTGTCCAAAGCGGGCTGGAGGTGGTTCGTGACCCCCCACCAAGCGGGGAAGGCCGGTCAATTCCGACCAAGTCGCCGTTGGAAGGTGGCACCGGAAGAGGCGGTTGGACATGTCCTTGCCGCTCATGCCAGAAAACATGTAGCAAAAGTCACCCACGCAAGCAGCGGGAGAATTGCAAAAGGCGGCTGGGAGTGTGCCGTGCTGTTGCACGCATTCCCATCGTGGCGCTAGATCCGAAAGACAGATTCGCCACATGTCGTTTAGCAGTCGCGTCCCGTTGAAACCGCCAAATATGTAAAGGTAATCTGAGCGAGGCGAGGGGGTGGACCGCGGGACCGAACCATAAAAATGAGATGCTGCTTCGTAGCTGATGCGTGACTGGTTCGTACCTTCCCCTCCGCCTTGCAAAAAGAAAAAAGAAAAACGAGGATGACAAAAACCAAGGCACTCACCGTTGTGTATGCATGAGGAATGGCCGGCGCGTCCGCAGGGGACCTCATCCTCGGCTTGGGGTGGGGCTGCCGCTTGGTAGGCGGGCACGGGCGCGGGCAAGGCAGCCAAGCTCAAGGCCGTGGCTGCTGAGGCTAGATCTGGATGCCAAGGCGGTGAGGTGCCGAGTGGGACGGCCTGCGTCGGATTTGAGCCCCAGGGCGGTGAGCGGTGTCCGGGCGCTGAGGCATCATCCTCGCCGGCCACGCGACGTGCAGTGAGAAGGCGTGCAGCGCGCGTTTCTCGAAAAGATCGGTGCAAGTTGAGGCGAGAGTTGACACTGATGGGGTTTGACACGCCAGAGCCCCCATGTGTTGCCGGCGCGGCTGCGGTCGCAGTTGCGACCGATGCGGCACCGAGTGCGCCGCCAAGCTCCGAATCCGGAGGCGGGGACACGCTGCCGGGATGGACGAGGCGCCAGCTGCCTTTGTCGGCTCGATACTCATAAAGGTCGTTGCAATTGCGAAAGTTGGAGTTGGCAGCGATATTACCCGTATACCCACCAAAAACCTGGTGGAGTTGGGCACGGCCCACCCATGCAAATGCCAATGCTAGGTCAGGAGGCGGTGTGGCCCAGAGGTGGGGGCGTGCGAGTAGGTCGGGTGGACGGCTTACGTAAAGGCTGCGCTCGAGCACGTCGCAGCTATGATGGGTTCGAGGGGAGGGCCGAATGCCCTTGGTTGTCATGCAAACACTCCAGCTGAGCCGGAGGTCGAGCGACACGCACGGGTAGGGGTGAGGGGCGGCTGGGGCACCTGAGCTAGGGGCGAGGGACAAGTCCATGTGACCTGGCCCTTTGGCCATTGGTCGGTGACTGGTGTCTTACCTGCAGTCACGAGTGTCAAATCGGATAACGTCATTGCTCATACGGGTGCCCAGGTGGCCACCAAAGACGAAGATGCCGTCATCAATGGCCACGGCCGTGTGCTTGGTACGCGCCCCGCCCACAAATTCCTGACAAGGGTCGAACCGATGCCAAAGGTGCTCATTGAAGCTGTGATTCGACGCCATGGCATCCGAGACCCATTCCAAGACCACCCGTCCCCCACTCCATCAACAACCACTTGAGCCACCAGCGAGGTCACCCAACCCCACCCCACACTCACACACGCCCGATCACCAACGCCCCTGCCGCGCTCCTTCAACGCGCAACGCGGTCCACACATTGACCACCAAAAAGGGAAGGAATGTTGTTGTTGTTGTTGTTGTTGTTGCAAATAATGTCTGACAACTTGGCTCGGGAGAGTTTCTGCATGACATTGTGTGTCGGGGTATCGGGTGTGTCTGTCCCTGAGTCTGTGTCTGTGTCTGAGTCTGTGTCTGGACCTGAGTTTGAGTCTGTGCCTGAGTCTGTCTGTGTCTATACCTGAGTCTGTACCTGAGTCTGTCTGTCTGTCTGTCTGTGAGTGTGTAAAGTTGAATAGGGAGATCATTGGTGGGCATGCCGTGCGCTTCGCCCGATGTTTCAAAGTCTGGCATCCAAATGGAAACTTGGCTGGTTTGGTTCACAGAACACTCAATTTCGATTCTCTGATGTGTGATGGTTTGTTATAAACACCTCCAGGTGCAGAGAGGCAAAGCGGACGACAGGGACAGGACAAGGGTGGCTGGCACCCAAAGGGTTCATTTAATCGTTGTATTGCTTCTCCACCATGTTCAAATCTTCCGAGCGGAAGACGCCGTCGGTGCGGATGTTCTTGTCACCTTGAGACAGGTTATCGTGGACATGGGGCATGCGCTCTGTGTTATCGCCGTGCTCCTCAGCCTCGTAACGACGCACGCCATCCTCGATCATCTCCTTCTCATCACCCCAGCCTACATAAAAGAGTCAATTCAAAATGCACAAGGATCAGCGCAATGAATGGGTCAAGTCAAAGTGTGGCACATGGTACGATGGTGCGGCACACCAAAGCCGTAAACATACCAGCATGGCCACCCTTGCGACCAGTGTGGGTGTGGGTGATACCGCGGTGGTCCTTGCCGTCATGGGGCTTCTTCTGCTTGTAGTCGAGGCCGCTGCCAACGTCGTAAGCGCCGTCACGATGAGCCATGATGAAGATGAAAAAAAGATAAGAGTAGTTCACAATATGATCAAGCAAATTGCTGAATTCACTGCTGTTGCTGATTGATAGTTGAGTCCAGTCAAGTGGTTGAGAAAATGCCACTCCACCGCGCCGGGTTCCACTTGTAGACGAGCTCGACGCGCGCGACCTAAACGCAGCCGGGATGTGCATTGGAGCACACGCCAGCATCACCTTGATGCCCAAGGAGGCGTTGATGTCCATTTCTCATGCATCGGCTCCAATCCGGCCACACCAAGCCCTCATTAGCCTTCCATCACCTTCCGGCTGGCGAATCAGGACACCGCTCTACACAAAGCCAGCAGCGTATGACATGCGAAAGCTCCATCAGCCCGAAATGATCGGTCATGCATCTCATCTCGCCCTTCTGTGGCCACCATGACTCGACTTCTTCAAGCCCCTCCGGTCCAGCGGACACGGCTCAGCTCGTACCATTCGATCAATCAGTGGTGATGATCACGCTCACACACACACACACACACACACACACACACACACACACACAGCTCCAAGATCACGTCCGCTGTTTTACAAGCAATTGCAACATCCATATTGTCAGCATGGACCTGCTGGCGCTGACAATGTTTTAAACTACTGTTGTGAATTATCAACTTTCCGTTCCTTCCCAACAACATTTTGAACGATTTTTCTGCTGCTGCTGCTGCTGCTGCTGCTGCTGCTGCTGCTGCTGCTACTGGGGCTGGAGGCGCTGCTACTGCTGCTGGTGCCGCTGCTGCTGGTGCCGCTGCTGCTACTGCTGCTGCTGCTACTGGGGCTGGAGGCGCTGCTACTGCTGCTGGTGCCGCTGCTGCTGGTGCCGCTGCTGCTACTGCTGCTGCTGCTACTGGGGCTGGAGGCGCTCGCGATTTTTTGAGCCCGATTCTGTCATTCGTTATATCTTTGCCACAGGTTGGACGGGAGGTTGATTTGTTGTTGATCTACTCGAGGTGTCGCAAGCCACCATGACGCTCTTTCAAGCAAGGTGTGTGCCCTCTTCGCGATCCGCACCCAGACGGTCGAGTTGGCAGGACACGTTCAAACGTTCTTTTCCCTCTACCCCGTTGCTTGCTCTTCATTGGCGTAGGGAGTGGTGGTCTACGGTTGTGGCAGAGCCAGAAAGTCTCAGCCAAGCGTGCATGGTCGTGGACAACCTTGATAACGCTGCCGATCGCGCTGGTGCGATTCCTGTGCTCGCATGCCAACGAGTCTCGCCGACGCATGCACGCCACCGATGTATCTTATGCTTGATAATCAATTCGCCCCGCA
Source organism: Monosiga brevicollis MX1 (assembly GCF_000002865.3). Lineage (NCBI taxonomy): Eukaryota > Choanoflagellata > Craspedida > Salpingoecidae > Monosiga > Monosiga brevicollis. The sequence continues at coordinate 759,015 of NW_001865053.1, forward strand.
GATAAAATTGCCGTAGCGTCCTATGCTGGCACCCTACACGTGTATGCGCCTTCAGGCCAAGGCGCTGACCCCGAACACGACAAGCGTCTTGAACGTGACCTAGGCATTCCCATCCTGCAACTCCAAGTGGCAGATGTCTCTGGTGATAACCTCAACAATCTCGTGGTCCTCCACCCCCGTGAGGTTGTTGTCTACCAAGTGCAGTCTGACAGCAGTGGCGGTCTTCAACTTGAACAAGTCTACCGCCACCATCTGAAGCGAACCGCAGCCAATATGGTCATCGGCCACTTTGGCCAGAGTGGTGCGTGCCCAACCGCTGGCCCCTGCATGCATCCCTCCCCATAAAGCCGCCGCATAAATTTGTCCCACCATCTCATCATCCTGGATGTATCCCCCACCCCCCCCTGCTTTGCTTTCCCCTGTGTCAGAAATTGCCATGATATGCATCCAGTCCATGGACGGCGCCCTGACATTCTTTAAAAAGGTCTGCTCCGGGATCTGCTGGCCCTATCCCACGCAAACTGACATCTTGTTTGAGCCCTAGTCTTGCTCATTGCGCCGTCTCTTCCATCCTAACTCGACGTGATAGAACCGAGAGATGCTCGTTCGCTACCTGCCCGATTTTCTTTTGCCGGGCCCTTTGGACTATGTGGCCGAGGACGACCTCCTTGTCACGGCCAACAGCTCGTGGCACATCAAAGCCTATAAATTTAGATCCATGGCCGCCGTCTCGGAGGAGAGTAGCTCCCAACAGCAGCAAGCTAGCAACCAGGTCTCGGCTGAACAGAGTACCAAGACTGGCAAAAAAATCACGGTGCGGCAACCCCAACCTGCCGCGCGCCCCGCGACCTTTTACAACTTTGACTTCTTGCTGCGTCAAGGTTTCATGATTGCCATTCTGCGCACTATCGCAGGAGGAATTTTCGTTCAACTTGGGTGAAGAAACCATGGCCATCTCTCACGTCAAGGTTCAGGACCAATCACGGCTCGTCGTGTTAGGTGGGTTCTGACTTGCAGCTCAAAAAATGTACCAGTCTATGCGCCTCTTTGCCCTCTCATTCTTTCTCCAACAGGTGCGACTTCAATGTATTACCTGAACATGGCCGGCGAGCTTTTGTCGTGCAAACGTTTTGAAGCCAACTGCAATTGCCTGGCGACCTACCGCGTCGGTGCGTTGGGGCTTGGAATTTGTACACTGCACATGGGTTCATGCAAATGAGCTGGCGGCCCGTTTGATGATTGGAGCTGACTTTGTTCTCTTGAAATAGTTGATCAGCAAATCAACCTTCTCTTGGGCTGTGATGATGGCATTCTACGTGTCCTGCGTGATAAGACTGTCATCTGGGCAGCGGGTGGTGTATCCCAACCGCTGGCTTTATCCACTTTTGACTCGCCGTACGTGTTTGCCGGCATCCCTTACAAAGCATGACCCCCCTACCCACCCACCCTGCGCACTTGTCTTGCATTCCTCTTCTGCCTTTGTGACCAGAATGTCTTGTCAACTGCCCTCCCAGATCCTTGCCTGGCTTGATTGCCATTGTATCAGCTGAAGGCCATTTGACCCTGTACTATCTCGGCACCGACCCGTCGCTTCCGCAACTGACCCAGCCTTCTCGCCCCATGAACCACGAGGTACGTTTTT
>NW_001865053.1:760706-817317 GCF_000002865.3 Monosiga brevicollis MX1
CNCTTTCACACACTCACACACACACACACACACACACACACACACACACACACACACACGTGGCCATCTGTCTCAATAACCATGACTAGGCCTTGGATGCCGAGATGACCGAACTACAAAGCGTCATTCGCGCTGCCGCTGCCGGAGGTTTGTCATAGCAGGCTCTGCTTTTCATGGCCCACGTTGACCAGCAGGCACATACAGGTGAGTGTGTCTAGCAACCACTTTCTCACAATGATGGACTTGTGCTGCCATACAGCATTGAGCAAGGACACAGCTCAAGAACACATCCACCTTTCACATGGTGCTTTTGTCCACGATGAAATGGTAAGTGTGGCACACTTCTTAGCAGCTCGCATTTCCAGCACCCGCACGCGGCTAACCGCACACACCACCCATGGAAATCCTCTGGCGCAACCTTTCAGGTGGATCCGGAGACCGGCTTTACGCTCAGTCATGGCACAACCGTACGCTGCAAATTGCTGCCTCAACATCCCTCCACGTTTTGTACCCCATCACACACAGCAGGGCTCGAGGCCATGGAAATCAGACCACATCTTGGTGGCCTCTCCGTCTCATCTATTTCCCATGCGTGTGCTTCTTGTATCTAGGTGTCCATTGCCACGGCAGCGGACGTGACTGCAACACAACTCAGCGTACGCATCGTAGCGCTTACACCAATTGTGTGTGACCATGAAGAAATTTCTCTTGGAGATCAAGGTCAGCCATCTCGCCCCACTACTTTGAACAACACTAAACAAAACGACCTTGAGATACCCTATTTTTCATTGTTTTTGTTTTGTTTTGTTTTTTTGTTTTTGTTTTTTGTTCTTTTTGTTTTTTTTTTTTTTATCTATTTCTCATCTCAATGTGTACTGCTAGAAATTTCAACCGGCACCACCGTCGATGTGCGTTTGCATTTTGGTCTGGCCGACAGCCTTCCCCCCTCTGCACTAGAGGTCAAGCTTGTTGTAGATTGTATCATCAACGGTTTGTTTCCCTGCGTGCATCATGCCTCGATGCCACCTATACGAGCCTTCTTGTTCACGAGCTGAACGCTGCCACTCGCCCATGCTCATGCCGAAACTCCTTAACTGACCGACTGAACATAATAGACGAGCCCCACGTGTACGACTACACCTTTTCCCTTCCTCTTGATATGGCTCTGCAGCCGGCTGCCGCCGAAAAGCAAGCTGATTACAAGGTCATTACAGCGCTTGCCTACACCAATGCTGTCGGGCGTGCTCTCTGCTGCTCCTGAGCACTGGCAAAGTTGACGCGTGGCTCACCATTTTCAAGCAATGTGGCTGGTCATGCCGGCCCCACTCACCAATGTGCCATCCAATGCTATACATAGTTGACCATCCTAACCAACCAGCCGCCCGTGGGCATGAACACCCTCTTTGGAGGTGCGTTTTTGGACGAGTAGCGTGCCTCTCGCCCGCACCTTGGATGCAGACCATCTGCTTTGAGTGGACGCTGAATAGGTTCCCCACTCTCGCGTACGCCTCACCCAATAGACGCATTGGAGGGCCTGCACGGCAACGAAACCCCAGCGATTGGCTTTCGCATGCAGCACTCGGACTCACTTGTCAGCGTCATTGCTGCAAAGACGTCCGGTCGCTATCGTGTTCAAAGCAATGACTTTGCTGCCCTGGCTATCCCTCTCCAAGCCCTCACAGCAGCATTGCATGCTCACTTTAAGTTCGTAGTGCACCGCATTCCTCAAAGCTGTTTGGACAACTCTTCATGAAACGGGTCTGCCGAGCATCGTTGCCCAGAAAGACTCTCACCGCGTGTCATCTTGTGCTAGACGCCAAGGTCAAGAGGTCAAGGTTGAATTTGCAGAGGCCATGCCCCTCGATCCCTACTTCCGCATCCTGGAGCAACACTTTGAGGTCTGCCGCAGTGCTCACTTGTAGCTCGACCATCGATGCCTGGGCCATCAAGCTCATTTCTTGGCACTGAAACGCCTCTTGCCTTTAGATGCGCAATGCTATCCGCGCTTTGCGCGTGGCCCTCGATGAAGCGGCCACGCAGTATCGCTTGTTGCAAAAGCGACTTTTGGCGCGTTTCAAGGACCCCTCACCAAGCAACATCGACCAGTTCACGGCGCTCCTTGAAGGCAGCTATCAGCAGGCATGTTCCCGCTGCACTGAGCGATGCCCGTGTCATGAGCTTGGGCCAGCCAATTGTGTCTAGCACTTTTGGACGCGGCTCCATTTGTTATGATCATAATTTGAATGTCCGCATCACCTGCAGATTCTGGCGCTCGCTGAAAGCGATGAGGAAGCCCAACGAACCTTGTTCGAGGCTGCGGGGCACCTGGCCGCAGCCACTGCTGTCATGCAGGAGCTTCTTCGGTAAGCACGTCGGCATTCAGACACATCCTCAGATTGTTGCAGGTGCTGACGCTGTCCACATTGCCTTGACGTTCCCAGCTTGAAAAATCTGTGCGCTCAAGCCCGACAAGCTCTTCCCATGATCCTGCCCCTCGAATTCTCCATGGATCAAGAACAGGTAGGCCTGACACCGACTACTAGCATAAGGCAGGAATATTTGAACAAAAACTTGATCTACCGCTGCTTTGGCACCACTTGCTTCATTTTTTTCCTTGCGCGCTGCAGAACTGGGAGGAAACCGTGCAGGCTTCGCTTTTGCATCTCTCGCGGACGGTGCTGGCCAAATCCTCCAAGGATGAACTTTGTACGTGATATGCACTATTTCGGTTCCGCTCGTGCCAAGTCAATTCCGCTTGATTACGTGAAACGACCCATATTGAGCCGTGGCATTGCGAATCCCCATGCGCTTGCCCACACACGCGCGCACGCACGCACAAACACACACTGTATCTGGCACAGCCAGCTGCAACCTCACCGCTTTGACGTGGCCACATTCGTCGCCTCACATGCTTCGCATGCGTTGTAACCCATATATGCCGATAGTAACGCCGACTTCCCTGAAGCTGGATCATACCTCGGATCGGCTGCGTGGCTTGCTCAAGCTCTTTTTTGAGCGTTTGCCGCAAACCACTGCTGAAGATTGGGAGCAGCTCAATGAGTAACATCGGCAAGCCATATCACAACCCCTTCAAGCCGTGCTGCTATTACCCGTGCCATTGAGACTCGACAGCATTTGGAGCATATCTGTCTGCATGTTGGGTAGCTCAAAGGTTTGCTGTGTCGATCTCGCGGCTGACGCTGTCTCGGCACCTGTGGTTGGTGGCGTTGGCTGCCGATCATCAGAGCCGCTGGCTTCCCGCAAAGCAGCTTCGAATTGGCTTGAGCCAAATAGGCTCGTGGTTGTCGGAGCTACGCTGCTTTCTGTGGTCAAAGGTGACAGTTCAGGCTCTTCGCTCACACTCTGCTGCGCCGTCTTCAAGCTGGAAGGCCGCTGAACAGTGCGCGCTGCGCGCGCAACAGTGGGCACCCCAACACTCATCGCACTCTGTCCCACAAAGACAGGTGGCTGCTCATAATTGAGGCTTGGTGAACTTGCTTGTGATCGAAAGGACGGCTTTTTCGAAAGAGAGGTTCGCTGGGAATAGCTGGGCGTAGCAGCTGCTGCAGCTCGCAGCCATTGCGTGACCTTTTCTCGCATCCGCTCCTTGGTGAACGGCTTGGAAATGTAGTCATTCATGCCCTGATCCAAGCATTTCTCCTGATCCTCGGGCAAGCTAAAGGCCGTCATTGCTACAATGGGGACCTCGCGGCCCAATAGATGTTCGTGCTCGTATCGGCGAATCAACTTGGTGGCTGCAAAGCCGTCCAGGTTAGGCATTTGGCAGTCCATCAAAATGAGGTCAAAGGGTCCTTCAGTGGCAAATTTGTCGACGGCCTGCTGTCCGTCCCGAGCCAAAATGACGTCCTTCATGCCCATCGAGTCCAAAAAGCGCAGAGCAATCTAAAAGACAGAAACATGCTGGCGTATGAGGTACGATGGAGAATTTCTCGAGGACGACTAGATTCGACTGTTTGCATCGGGCTGACCAACCTGCACATTCAGCGGGTTGTCCTCCGCCAAAAGAATGCGTGGCAACTAGGATGAGTAGTTGAGGGAGGAAAAAGGACAGATGAGCGTACAAACGCCATTTCTTGATACACGCACGTAAATCATTCAAACACGAAAGGAATTTTGTCGATCACCGACCGAGGACGAGACTGGGCTGGTGGCACTTGTCGCAGACTGCTCCTACACCCAAACGTCAGCCCACGTGACCATCAACATATGTCAGTCAGAACCACGTCCGCCCGTTGATAATCTCAAGTCCTTACCAGTGCAATTTGAGCCACGGTTGCTTCTGGGACTGTCTCCTCAGGAAGCTGAAAAACGCGGCGGCGAGGTGCATGTGCTGATAGTGGTCGATTGTGCCGGCGGAATGAAAAGGCATCTTGCGTCCGGTGCACGGCCGTCACGTCTGGAGAATCGTGGTTCTAATATGGAAATTCCACACCACGGGGCGTGCTGGTGAGACTTGTGCGGACTTCCTCACGATCTGGTGCCGTCAAGTGAGTCCTAGAATGTTTGTGACGGCCGAAAGCAATCTGGTACAGACCGGCTCATCGTAGACCAGCGCATTCCACAGCGAGAGGCGTTTGATTGGCTTGGCCAGCAAGACATGATCCGCACAACTTGCCCATTCTTCAGACTTGCCCGTTTGTAATAGACGCCGGTGAGAATCGTTGCAGAGGCACACAAAACTGCGAAAGAAGGCACCGCAATGAGCCCACCCAGGAAAACATTGCAAGGACTAAGGTAGGCCTGTGGCTGAGAGATCCCCAATAATAGCTTTGCCTCGACATACCGGCAGGAGAGAGACTTTTCCTCCTCAGATACGGCAACAACGTCTGCGTCAACAATGGCAACAGATATCTGATTCATTCGTTGTACGCCGTGCTCAGATTTCGCCTGATTCGGACCGACAAGATCCGAGGTGAGTATCAAACCCAGTCACAGTTGTAAAACGAAAGCATCAAACAAAATTCAGGTACCCAAGACCACCACCCCCTCCCTTGGTGAATGTTGATCTACGCACCGCCAAAAAAGCTGCGTTTACTGAGGTGCCAACAGAAAACTTCAATCCCCATCGTTTCAGATAATTGGCGACGATCTGGAGTCGGCAAGCCAAGACAACAAAGATAAAAAGAAAGAGTTCATTAGACGAGAAGCCCCAGAATAGGCTGCCATTCGCTTCGAGCCATATTGGAGGAAGATAGAAGTTTGCGGCTGGGGCTGAACCTTGGTGATACCCGCGTGCACAGAGCACACGAGTGCAAATTGACCCTGAAAACGCTTGGTGGCAATGCCTTGTAGTTCCGAGGCAAACGGAATCTATCAAGATCACACACACACACACACACAAACACAAACAAATTATGGCAAAGCAGCTCGCTGTTAGAACCGACGCAACATGGACTGGCATATGTACATGTCAAACACGGCCTGTACCTTGCAGCGCTTCAAAATAAACTCGGCACTCGGTTCGTAGGCCACGCGAGCAACCGTGGCTTCATTCTCAAACTGCGAGAAGCAAACATGCGTACGCGGTCAGATACCAATGCTTGCCATGGAATGCTTCCAAGGTTCAGGCCAAGCCACAATGCATATGCACAAGCCAATCTCAGCGCCACCAATGAGCTCACCTCATCAGCAGATTCGATACGAGGGGGCTGCCAGCGTACGGGAAGAGTGAACCAAAACTCCGAGCCCAGCCCTTCGCCAGCTGACCATACCCCGATGGTACCACCCATCAGCGAGACGAGCTCGGCAGAAATGGCGAGTCCGAGCCCCGCGCCACCCACGGCATTGGTGATGGAATGCGCGCCTTGAAAAAAGCGCTACATGCGGCCCATTCAGGTCAACAAGTGAATCATGAGGTTTGGCCTTCTGCAGGTAATATAAAGCCAGTGCAAACTGGACTGGAAGTAACGACTCGTTTCCAATGGATACAACCTACTTCAAAGAGGTTCAGCATGGTGTCTCGATCCATACCCACGCCCGTATCCTTAACTTGAAAAAGCACGTGGGGTACAGCTTCATCCACGCTCTAAAATCACACCGTAAAAGGCAAACGTCAGTCCTCCGCCAGGAACAGACCCAGACTTGAAACTGGCTGTGGAGTTCGATTTGAGCCATACTGGAGAGGCATAGTCGTCATCCGGATGCAAATCGATGCAGAAGAGCGAGAGCTCGACATTGCCTTGCTCGGTGAACTTCATAGCATTGGTAGCCAAATTCGTAAGCACCTGCAATAAAGGGAGGCATTAGCTATTTGCAATATCTCTAACCACGGCCCCACATGAAAAGAAAATCAAATTGCCAGAGCAGAAATCACGTTTGAAATCCGGCACGACAATGAAAGAAAAAAAAAGAGCGGGAGAAGAACGGGGGCGGTAGACCAGCCGGCTCCGTGGGTGAACGTACCTGACGGAGCCTCAATGAATCGGCATAAAGCTGCAGAGACACAATCATGAAAAGTGAGCTGATCAAGGAGTAATACTGACAGGAATTGCCAACCAGTTGCCAAAAAATAGGTGATGGGCGCGGTGGCACGATGCTGGGCCGATCCGTTTGAGACTCGCCCCAATGATGCCATCTTGATGCATCACCCCTCGCTCTCAGGGTTTGATTTGAGCCACGCACCTCAAATTGAAATTCAGGCACCTCTAAACGGGCAATGACCTCGACATCCTTGGTTGCCCATCTGCACCGAGTTGAAGTGTGCATACCATGAGAACAAGTAGTCTCATATGGAAGCTGTGTAATTGGCAGAAAAGTGGCCAGCAGTATTCGTGTTATGATCAAATCAGTCAGGAAGCTGTTGACGGACCGTAGCGCCAAGAGCTGGGTAATGTCTTCCAGCAGCTCGCAGGCATCAAAGGTTTTATTAGCCAGCTTGAAAGAAGAAGTTTGCATCTATGAAGCACAGCGCATTGATGCGTGCACGTGAGAGCGAAAGCATCGAGCCCAACCAAGACGCAGCCAAGCGACATACCTTGGAAATGAAAAGGATGTCGTTGACCAGCGCCTCGAGCGTCTCAGAGCTTCGAATGAGCTGTGATAGATCGCTAATGTCCTGCTGGGATGCATTAGGGTCCTCTGAACTGTGGTTTTGAGAGAGCAGGAAACGTTAAGATTCAAAGTCAGCGCCGGAGATTCAGACAGAATAAATGCAAAGTGAGCATCGGGCGGCAGTTGGTGACGTGAAAGCGCACCGACTGTCCAAGAGCATGCGACCCATGGATAGGATGGCATGAAGTGGCGTGCGAATTTCATGACTCATGTTGGCCAAGAAGGTCGTTTTGACCTCAACCTCGTGCTTTGCCATCTACCAGTGAGTCGAATCAAATCACCGCCAGCATCACATGTTGAGCAGATGAGGGTTGTCCAAGCACGGAAAAACACATGCGGGCCCAAAATCAGTCGGTGGTATCATGAGAGCCAAAGTAAGAGACTGTCATGTGTCAACAATAATTGGGGCTCGAAGATCAAGAACATGGACGGCGAAAAGCAACGACGACACACCTCAGCGGAGCGCTCTGCTTTGGCTGTTTGCTCGAAAAGCATTGCGCCGACCTATGGCAAGCAAATAGGCGAGGACAAGGACGGCGCTTCAGAATATCAACGCGGAGAAGAGTCCAGAAGGATTGTCCTATGCTGCCACTGGCCTGCATACCCACAACGTACCTTTTGACGACCGCAATAAAGAATGAAGAGAGCAAAGGCGAGGAAGACAAGGACGCCACCTATGACCGGCAATATGACGGTGCGGTCACATTCGGGGCAAATACCCCGAACTTCATCGCAAACCTTTGGTTTTTGTTTTTGAAATAGATAAAAAATGGTACAACAAACAGGTTTCAAGATCAGCAGGCAATAGAGACCTTGGCCAACATCAATGTTGACGCTGGAAGCACAAATGTGTAGCGGCCAACCAAAGCACGTACACACACGCACCCACCTCGGGCTCGATCGCCACTGCCACGGGTAAGGCGCTGGCATCGACGACGGTCATGCCAAACTCATCAAAGGCTAGGATTGGGACGGGAAGTGTTAAAGGTGCTTGCAGCTGCATTGTGACCGAGAAAGAGGTGGGCTGCAAAAGAAAAACGTCGGATTCGTCTGCTATTTGCGGCATGGTGGGAATAGCCTTGGTCAAAAGACGGTAGTCTGTGGTTCCCGACATGGTGGGAAAATGACTTAGAAGCACGTCTCGCGTGTACTGTGACAGCTCTTCCTGTTCGGACAGCGTCGTGTTGACCTGCTCCGAACTAATGTTGAGTGAAATATATAAAAAGGAGAGCGCCTCAAGCAACCGCATTTCCTCTTCGGCTACCCGACCGATCTGGCCTATATCGGTTTTTGCATATTGATCGGTCAGGCGTGAAAAGGATTTCAAAACAAGTTGCGAAAAGGTTGGCGCAGCAGACCGACCTGTGGCTTTCACTATGCGAGGCTCATTGGCGACCACATCTCGCGCCAGCTCGGGAGTCAGGCGTTGGCTGATGTACGCCTGTGCCACGTCAGAGAGGGCCCACTCACCAGTTGCGGTGGCATTATCCACGGGCCAGCCGGTGGTGATGAAAGATGTCGCCTCAAAGCCCTGGAAACTGGGGTGCGCTGCAGCTGTCAGGTTAAGGATGACGCGTTGGTACAGAGCTGCTATTGAAGGTAGAAGCGTCGGCGATTCCAAGCTGATGGCGTCTAGTTCATCGATGGATAGGGGCTGAACGGCACTCCAGTCAATCTCCAGGGCGTCGTATGTCAGACCAGCCACTTGAAGTGGGGATTGCAGGTTGAGTTGCTGCCACACATTCCAGCCACGACTGGGCAACATGATCAGGAGCGGGAGTTCTTCCTAAGGGTTTGAGATCATGGGCGCAGTGAGAGATTGACCGCGGTGCGGCCGACGTTTGGCAAAAGACCCAGCCTGCAAAGTCAAGATCAAGCGCACACACCAGCAGGCTCCAGGCCACGAGCAGGTCGGCTGTCACGCTTGAACCAGTGAGCAGCATGACAATCAAATTGCTCTGGTTCAGACTACACAGAACGTGCATGTGAACAAGAGGTGAGGACCGACATCGCCTGTGTCTGAAATGCGTTGAGAATGACGGTCAGCGCGAGGCAGAAAGCGGAGAGGAGCTGAATACTCTCAAATGGCTCACACGAACCTCGCCACATAGGTGGGAGCGTGCATGCCGTCCTCAAAAAGGGTCAAGTTGACGACTGCACCCAGTCTATCCTTGAGTAGCTGACACAAACGAATACCTAGGAAGGAGCCGTGCCGTGAGCTGCAAGGGTGCAGTAGGTACGGGACCGATGGACAAAAGGGTTATCAAGAGTAGGGGTGACGAGGGTGCAGACCGAGATCAGCGTTGGAGCCATCTAGGACGAGCTGGAAGCGGTGAGCATTTTCAATCCGCTGGGCGGCTTGAAAAAGCATAAAGGCCTCGTCCTCCATGGTTTGGTTGAAGAGCACAACGTAGTGGTCATCTATGCTCGAGGCCACGTTGCTGTAGATACGACGCACGGACGAGACTGAGCGGCTGGAAAGAGCCAGGGTTGCGGAGACGGACTTGAGGGCCTGTTGCAAGAAGACTTGGTCAAAGGTGGGATTCTCTCCCTGAATAATCATGATCGGATCCTCAAAGACCGCGCGCGCAAGCACAGATTGAGTGGCAAGCAGGGCGCTGCTGTGATTGAACAGCGAAGGGGTATAGCCAGGGTGTGCCAAATTGGCGCAAGTATCAAAGGTATCGTTGACGCAAGATTGCATGGCTGGGGGACCCTGACCCAGGATCACGTCGGCAAGTGAGGCGTTGCAAACAGCGAGCGTGCATTCACTGCTGAGCCCCTGCTCGCTTGCATGGTAGCGTCCAACCGAAGCGTGCAGATCCAGTACATAAAAAGTAATATCAGCCAAAAGACGTGCACGTGTTTCGCTGATGGTCTCGACCAGCGTGGTGGTGCGCAGCGACGTCAGGATGGGGTCTGTGGTTTGCGTGCTTTCACAGTAGCGTGTCGTGTTGAGACAAAGATCACGCAGGTCGGAGCTGGCGTTGGCAGGTATCGAATTGTCAAGCAAAGAGCTCGAGATGTTGGCACAAACCACAGCAATGTCACGGCAAAATGCCCAGGGATCAGGAATCGCATACTCGATCAGCACCTGCTCACAGTAGGAGCTTGCATTAATGCAAGAGGCCGAGAAGGGAGCCTCGGTCGTGTTCGCCACCAAGATGGTGCTTGCGCTTGCAACGGTGCTCGTGGTCGAGGCGACTTGACCATTGGCAGAGGCCAGCAAGATGACCAACAGCGCAAGCCCATGGCGCTGCAAGCGAATCATTGAGCTGACCAATGGCCCGGACTGGCTCGAGGCCCCCCATGTATCCTTCATGGTGGTGGCGGCCTCAGGACCTCCCCGACTCGGTGCTGCGAGCAATGAGGCGACTCGCTCCCCAGCTGACCAAGCGACTCCAAAAAAAAATCACCACACCCTCCTTGTACCAACACAGCTCACTCCACCGTGATCCCACCGATAGCACCCGTCCCCTCGCCTCCCACCTCTCCCCCCAAGACTCTTCTTCCAAGCACGCGCGCGCGCTCAAACTCTCTCTCTCTCTCTCTAAAATCTCTCTCTCTAAATCTCTCTTTCTCAAACCGACCAAACCTCTCTCTCTCTCTCTCTCAAATCTCTCTCTCTCTCTCTAAATCTCTCTCTCTCTCTCAATCTCTCTCTCTCTCATACACACACATCGAGAAGAATGAAAATTTCAACCTCAAAAATTCAAGAGAGAGAGACCTGGTGAGAGAGACGTTGCACCGTGTTTAAATCTCTGACTGATTTAAAATTTCAGTTTTTATTCTGGCGGCTGGTGTTCAACCTCTGGCGGCCTTGGGTTGCAAGGTGAGGTGATCGGCTGCGCTGCCTAGTTTGGACCGTGCGTGAGGATCAGTCAGGCTGCAATTCTGACTGTGAACTTTGTATGGAGCCAAGAGTTGGGTAACTTGCAGTGGCATGAGGCGCTGAGCCGGGCCTGGAGACAGTTGACATTGAAAAAGTCGATTGTGGTGGTACGCTCTGATCCAGCACGACATACATGTACCACGATGAGCGCTCGGCGCTGTCATGATCACAGGACACACAAAGCCAACGGCCGTGCCAGTGCATTAATGTAAGTGGAGGGGCTGGCTCAAGGCCATGCCTCACCGGCCTCTGACGGTTTACGTGGGGTTTTTCTGCTGGGTTTCGGGGGCTGCTGGGTCCCCACTGTTGGAGTCGTTCCTCGCGTTGGCCTCATTGCCGATCGTCGTCTCGTCGTCCTCGTCGAGGCGAACGTCAATGTCGACGGCCTCACCCTGCCAGTGCAGAATGGTGCGTTCGGCACCAAATCGCATGTAGCGACCAAGCGAGACAGCAATCGGGCTCGCCACGAGCGTGTTGGGTGTGACGTGGGCCAGGGGCAGCTCTTTGGGTGTGGGGTAGTAGAGACGCCCCGTGTCGGTCATGGTCAAGAGCTCAGGCTCGAAGTCCACGGCCAGCTGACCGCCGTAGATAAGCACGTAGGGTTCGGGTGTGGCAGTGGCGTCCAGCGCGGCATCGAGATCAAAGACCTGCTTGACGGGGTGTCGTGCTGGCAAAAGACGGGTAAACACGAGTGGGGTGTCGTCACAGCGCACGTAGTTGTACTCGCGGCCACAGGGTGATAAAAACGGAAACTCGTGCTCGTGGTGGCCAGTCTCGTTCACCTGGAGCCTTTTGAAGAAAAAGTCGAGAAACTCGCGATCTGAACGCCGAGTGAACAGACTGTGAGACGCAACGGCACGAAACCTCGGGGTCAAAAGGAGCCAAGCGGCACTGACAGCCAGCCTGCCCCGCATGGACGTGATGGCAGCCAGCTCAAACCCACCTTTAAAGCAGCTCGTAAAGTTTTTCATTTTGGCGTCGTCCAGAAACAGAAACCCGTTGTGATCGACGTAATAAAAGTACTCTCGCCGCCGACTGCTCGGATTCAACTGTCCCTGCTCATAGGCCAATCCCCGCCACTGATGCCGCCCCCAGCCCCCACTCACACACGCTCCCAGCCCGCGCCGCCCCAACATTCCCGCCGCTGCCATAATGACCACCCCTGCCATTGCGACACGCTGTCTGTGTAAATAAATCCCTCTCTCTTGAACTCCTTCTTCTTTATAGTAGTACTGCTGCCTATATCTATACTACATGTAGTAGTTTTTCGGCTACGTCTTCATAACCGGCTTATTCACTACCAAAATATTCAAAGCCAAAAAAATAAAGTTTTAAATTCGATTTATTGATGTTCAAAAGTTTTATAAAATTGTTTGGACAAGGAAAGACCCCAAAAATATTCCGGAGTTTTTAAAAAACAGGGGTTATTTTATTTTGCTCATTTTCATTTAATTATTCTGTTTTCGGGTACATGTGCAGTAATTAGATTTAAAATTTAATTTTTTATCGATTTTTATTTCTTTTGTTCTTTTTTTGGCACGGGCGGGGTGGTGGCGGGGAGCAGCTCGTTGGGGCTCATTCAGGATGGATGCGTGCAGTGAAAGCTCCTAGAGGCTTCTATCCTTGAGAAGGCCCACTGCGCTGTCATAAATGTAAATTAGACCAGTGTGTTGGAAGCGCATGTGGTACCTTCCGTTGTGCACTGTTTGGGAGGGAGATCAAGCCTCCTTCTCCTGCTCTTGATGGCCGGCATCTTCGTGCGCGAGTGTGTGAGAGCGGTGTAAGGAATGGTGCTGGTCATGTCGGTTCTGGGGATTGATGTTGTTGATGAAGAGATGTAGCGCTTGTGAAAGGTTGCCGTCTCGTAGAGCCAAAACAATCTCATCTTTTTCCTGTACAGCAGACAATCGCAAGAGAAGTGCCAAGTCGTTCATGTCACGCAAGCTCGGAGAACGTCTCGCAAAGAGCATGAACAACCCATCTGGCTTGCTGCATAAACTGAGAATTTGAGATGGTGAGAGCTGGAGACAGGAGATCGACTGGTGAGGACGAGTAGGGCATGATCTTACCTCTGCACAGCTTTGACCAGCGTCGCCGATTTAAACTCCTTCACACCTGGGATAATTTCGCAGGGGCCTCTGTGTTGGCAAGAGGTCGGCTTCTCTCCCCCTGGTGTAACAAAACGGCAAAACCTTCGCAGCAAAGCATAGATTCTTGCGGATATAATCAGCACTGAGGTGGCCACTTGTGAATGGGTTCCAAGGATAGACTCGGTCAAGCCAAAGGTCTTGTAAGCAAGCAGAGAAGCACATTCAAAAAAATGGTCGCAGGTAAAAGCCGCCGAATACAGTGTGGGAATGTTTGTCTGGCTGAGCCAACCAGCTCCTCTTATCACCGTTGTCGCCTCTCACGTCGCCAGCTAGACGACCGGAGCGGGAGATTCGTGCCACATGGACAATGTACGACGCTAGTGGATGCAGGTCACCGTTCTCCCTTGACCACCTTGCAAATTCAGCCGCCCCCATCAGTGTTTTCAAAATATCCTCTCGCATTAGCCTCATACCTGACGTGCGGTCGACGCGGAGAACATTTGAAGTTTCGAGTGGCGCCAGGCCGTTGAGAACGAGCAGAGAACTGGCGAACGCCTTCATCTCAAATTTTGCCTTTGAACATCCTCGAGGCGGGCGGCATGCGTATCGGCCTGGACTCTTCCGCCTGGCTGTCCCTTGTGGTTCTCTGAACCCGTGTGGCGTCCTGTGCAGCTCCATGACGTGAGAGTCTGCGACTGGTGCCACAGTTCGTATCGTCGACGCGAGAAGAGAAGAAAAAAATAGCAAGTGTGTGACGCGGTCGTTACAAACCAAACTCAACGGCCACGCCGTTGCAACAGTCACTTTTGCTGACAACGACTTGCTCGCTCGATCATCAACTCTATCAGTCAGTTCTGCCAAGTTTGACAGTTTGCCAGGTAACGTCATGGCGTCAGGAACGGATCAAACACGTACTGATGCCGCTTCGTCGGCACAGTCTCCAGAGCCTCTGCAGCTGCCTGCTATGAATACCTGGCCAGATCTCTTCTCTTTTGACCCTGAATGGGAGCAAGAGGTGTGCCGCGTAGTATCACAATCAGGAAAACCTTATTACCGTCAGCGACCGCGCCGGCCGCGCCAATCAGACGTGGGCTTCATCGGGCCAAAGCGGCCCGTAGGCCGGCCAAAAAGCGCCTCAAAGAAAGCAAAGAAGTCCAAAAAAAAAGCCGGAAGCAGCGCATGATGCCCAGTGGAGCTGTGAGGGCTCACAGACCGAACACGGATCTCCTACCGGTCGGACCAGCGCTCCTTCATCGCCAGCCCATGAACTCCCAGCAGGACAGCTGCAGACTGAACACGGAGACTGTGAAGATTTGCACACAGCGTCGCACTCAGCAGCTATTGAAGATGAGTCGGAAGCTGATAGCGATTGTTCCGATGACAGATCAGAGCTAGGATTTGGAAGTGACGCCATCGCCGACGATCCTGCGTTCGGCTTCAGAGACGACATGCCTTCCGCCTCGGACCCCGAATCGGACGATGACGCCACCTCTGTCTCCAGTTCCAGCTCTGAGGAAAACAGGGCAGGTGAAGACGATGACCTTGATGTCTTCCTTGAGGAACTGGATGGTGAAGACGCAGCTTTGGAACGTGAAACCGCCCCAGGAACTCTAGCATACACGACAGCTTGTCTTGTGTTTCATTCCCACAGCATTTTGCGGTATGACTCCACTACATTTCGCGACGGCAACGAGAGCATGTGATCTGACTCGCCTGTTTCTTCACAGCCAAATCTCCTCCGCCGATGTCAAGGATATGTATAACGTCATTCAGCCCATGCTACCTGAAATTGCACCTCTGGGTAGGTCGATGCAAGCCGGTCATCTTTTGAGCTGGAAAACTCATCATGCTCGCGTAATCAATACAGACGTTGTGAAGAGTTACGACCCCATGCCAGATATATCCTTGGACACTCTCACAGTGAAGTACATTCACGGTGGCAAAAGCCAGGAGGTTGGTGTCTGCCCTATAGCATCTATATGGCCGTTAACTCGACGACTCACGCGTCGTGACCTTGGGTCTGCCACGAAAGAATACTGTAGCGTATTTGAGCCTTGGCAAGGCGGTTGCGATGGCGTGGCAAGTCCCAGAAGTTCGGCGCCAGCTTGCGACGATGTCTGTCTCCTGGGGCCAAGACTCCCAAGGCACTGTCTTTCACCCGATGCAAGCAGACTTTTTCAAAGGAAGAAGTAGCGTACTGCGGCGCCAAGACCAAGAGACCAAGCAACACCACTATTACAATCTTCACAATGAAAGGTTTGAACTTTCCGCTGCCGGTGAATGGCCGGCAAATCATGTTGCTACCATCATCGAGGACGATATTGTACTCCCCTGCTACATCGATATATCTCAGGTGCGTGATGGCCAGGTTTCAACATTTGGTGCTACCATGGAGCGTCTGAGTATGTTTCGTTCTTTAGGACGACGTCTTGGTTGGGCGGAAGACCATGGAGTCGCTTTTTTGTCGCTTCACCACTTTGAGCTACAACAATTGGAACCGCTTCATCATTCACTTGGGTACCTCGCAAGTCCTGCCAGAGGCTAACATTTTCCTTCTTGCAGAGCAGATCGTGAAAGAGCACGGAAAGTTGGTCGAGGTATTCGATCCAGAGACTGACAAATATATCAAGGTATGATGTGCCACGAAGCATTCAACTCAATGTTGTGTTTTCCCGGTGATTGCCGCCATTGCTGTGCCAGAAAATCCATGCCATCTTACATGTGTATGCGTGCATGTGCGTGTGTGTGGATGCGTCGACAACACTCGCATTCTCGCGTAGCTTAAAATTGTCATTACACGACTACTGGTCGATACTCCCAGGCGGTCCGACTGTGCAAACCATGCGCGCGGCTCAAATTTTCCGTGCTGCTATTGTGAACAAGAAAAGAACAAAGACCTCGCCGACTCTATCATTCAGATGAAACCGCCCAGCAACAAGAGCAACGAATATTATGGCCCAGGGGTCAACCGCGAGTTAACTCTTGAAGAAGAACCATTCGAGCTGCCGTGGATGAAGACCACTGACCCAGACGAGTCCAAGGCTCTCCAGAAAGCAGAAGACCTTGGCTATGGAGTAGCCCAGGACCCAAGCTTAGCGCCTCTCCGGACGCATGCATCCGCCACGGCCAACCACGAGTCGTTGGGTTACAAGGACAAGCGCAGCCCCTGGCCCGCCGTCATCGACGTGTATGACACGTTCCAAAACCCACCCGAGAGCCTTCATTTATGGGCATTGGGCATACTCAAGGTCAAACCCACCTCTTGGCATGCAGATGTATTATGCCCTCAAAACAATGTCTCATTCCTGCAAATGTTGTTGCCCTTCTCAGTATGTTGTGCAGAATATCCGCGACCTCAGCGCGCGTGGGTTGTCAAAGACCGTGAGAACCAGAATGTCCCGGGAAATGAAGACTTTGATCCAAGATTATGAGTATGTCTGGCCTGCCGTCGGGACACTCGAGCGATGTCTAACAGCTGTTGTGCCAATAGGCGCTTGCATCCCCGTGAAGGTCACAAGCCTCGCTTGAATGAGATGGGGTCGTGGAACGGTGCTTCATATCGATGGCAGTTGAACGAGAAGGTGTTTTGGATTGCACACGCTCCAGGTAAGAGCACCGAGTTTGAGTACTCCTGTGGATTGACCGTGCTCACTTCCGCACAGGCCACACTAGGCCTAAAAATACCCGCCGAGGACTGTCTGTGACTAGGATGATGCGAGTCGTGGCCTTGTGCTTTCGATGTGCCGAGGTCGGATCACGGCGCACCGGTGCTAGCGCAATTATCGTTTGTGTCGTGTGCCTTTTATAATCTTTCGCCATGACACGTCTCTTACCATGAACTCATCGTGTCAGATTGCCCTTGGCCCCAGCACGACAGCTGAGGAGCGGCAGGAACTCGACTTGATCGTTGGACCAAGAGTCTTAGAGCTAGCCTGGCCAAACTCTCAAAAGGCCCATCACGTGGTAAGCCATGCCGAGCACGTTTACGACCCGACCCACCTCACAGCATAATATATTTTTTTTTAGACGTGGCACCTTACTCATGCCCTGAAACAATGCGGACCAAGGTTTCTGTCAAACGAAAGGTCGGAGGCCATGAACAAGTACACAAAGGCGGCTGCAAAAAAATCCAACAGGAGGCATCTCGCGCGTGATATCGGACGCGCCCACCTCATGCAGGTAAATTAGTCGGCCGTTGTACCACAAACAAGACACAAAGCTTACGATGTGCTTCAAATAGACGAAACTGCTGTTCAGCCTGCATGGTGCACCCACAACACCACCGCGCGGCATCGATAAGAGCGTATGGCAAGCCACATTGGTTCGCCATGCTCCAATGCTATTCCGGCTACTAACAGCAGAAGCCGACGCCCAAGGCCAAGCGCATCGTCACCTGAGACTGAGCAAGACAATGGCCAGGTGTGACATGACTAGTCACAGGCAACACATGATACATTGAAAAGTTTATGCCAGGCAAAACTGATTATCGCTTCCTGCCATGCGTGTCTGCTGTGTTTACAGAACGCCGGGCAAGAGGGCCCTGGCCCAACCCCTCTCCGAGTGGATACAGTTGATTGGTTTCGACGCGACAATGCCCGTTCATGGCGCGAGTGCTTTCGAGGACAACACGTTCACCGGGTGGAATCGCTTGTCTTGGGGTACCAAATGGACCATTCGCGGTCTATCAACCTGGCCAGAAGAGGCACCACGCCCGCGCCCGTGGACACGGCTACGTTATGAATACATTCTTCGCACCCGCGATGGATTGGACGGTATGCACTGGTGTGCGCATTTCGACCGGTTCAACAATAACACTCACTCAATGGGCCCACTTCACAGGCGTTTTTCTGATGGGATTGAAGAACACTGGCGGACCAGAGTCTTTGATGCTGTTGGCCATCCTCGATCGAGACACAGACATGCTTTCGAACGGCTGTCCAACGCATCCACTAACATATTGGTGCCACCTCCCCTGCTACAAACACGAGTCGGCCCAAGCACGATTGGCTTTAGTACAAGTCTCTGACGTTGTAGAAGTTGCAAGCATGAACCACGACTGTGCAACGAAGCGAGCATGCCGTCTCGGAGACGGCAAAGGCTGTCGAATCGCAGAACATCCCTTGTGGATCCGCACCAGAGTCATATGGGACGTAGAACGACAACTGTTTGCGTAGAATTTGAACTGACGACATGTGAATTGACATGTGAAGTTGCAAAACAAAAGATCCATTCGACCAAACAAAAGAAACAATTCAGAGAACGGAAGAGAACAAAAGAACAAAATCAGACAACAAAAGAGACAACGAAATTGTGAACTAAAGACAAAAGAACAAGATCAGAAAACAAATGAGAACAAAAGAATCATTTTAAGCAAACAAAAGAAACGAAAGAACAAAATCAGAAAACAAAAGAATTTCGCTCTCGCACGTTCGGAGAACAAAAGAATAACGGCAAACAAAAGAATTGGCCAGTAATGTCATAAGCTTAACCTCGATTTCCAATTTTTTTGGCTTTGAGTATTTTGGTAGTGTTCCTGAACATTTTGTCAGACAAATTTAAAGCACATGCACTTTTTTTTTTTTTTTTTTAAAGTGAAACGAAACGATGGCGGGGGGGCAGCGCAAGTTCAAGCCCTCGGTTGAGCTGCATGCCGGTGATGCAGGGCCTGGGGAGGACTTGAAGAAGCCCACGAGAAAGGTGAGTCATGCGGAGTTGCTTTGCGGCTCTGATAGCGCCGATGACACGCCGGTCTTACCATAAACACACGCATTGTGCGCTTGTGTGATTGATACAGCGTGGGGGCAAGGGCCATGACCGTGTGCTGCCGTGCGCCATGAAGCATAATGCCGCTGCAGCCACCCGCCTGTCCCTGTATCGGCAACTTGATCAACCCGTGCCTGAGAATGAGGCTGTGGAAATGGACGGTGAAACGGGTGAATTTTATCGCTATGACGGCATCTTCAATGGCCTGGGCGTCCAAGTCACGGATCGCGTCGACATGGCCTGGCTCTACAAGCAAGGTTTTTTCGGCAAAGGCGTGTTGTCCAAATCCGAGCCCATGTATGGCAAACAAGTGCTGCGCTACGGTCGTGGTGATGACGCTCGCGGTAAGCTGCCAGGCATGCACACACACACACACACACACACACACACACCCCTTGGTCCAACCTGCAAGCCTATCCGAGACTGCCTGGCTCCTTTCACATTGGCGACACCCTTGTGCCGCCCGGCCCCATTTCAGAATCTTCCCACGAAAAGCGCATCGCCCGCAAGAAACAGCGCATCTTTGAAGCCAAGCAGCGCAAACTCAAGAAGGAAATTGCCGCCGTAAGTGCCATATCCTCTACTCCTCTAACCTTGGGTGCTCGTGGCAATGCCTTGTATTCTTGTTTGACCCTCACCAAATCAAATATCTATGGACAGGACGACACGCATCCAGCCAAGCGCATTAAATTGCAGGCAGATTTGTATTTCTTGCGCGAAAACTACGCTCAGAGCAAGGCTGAAGCTGCTCCTGGTGCCCCCGACGACAGCGAAGGTGCAACCAACGAGGACCCGGACGCTGAGGCAGATGCTGATGACCTCAACGACGACGAACCTGAGACCACCCCGACCGAAGAATCTTTCATCTCGCGCGAGTACCTGCAGCTCAGTCTTGAAGAGGTGAATGTGTCATGTCCCCCCCGCCCGCCTGCACATCGGGGACAGCATGGTTTTTGGCTTTGCATCCACGGGCATACGCTCACAATGCTGTATTTGAGGAGCAGGCTTTTTTCCTAGCACATGCCCTGGGCTGTTTGAACGTGAAGTCACAAACAGGACAGGTCGGTCAATGCCCTTGACCATGCAAGCCTGGGGTTTGGCACCACAGGCCCTATCTGATGGCCAGTTGTTCGTAGGCTATGACAATTCTAGAGTTCTGGCAAGCATGCATCCAAAGTAAACCTAATTTTGTGCAGTCTTATGTCGTCTATCACTTTTATCGCAGGTCGGTAGCCTGCCATTCAGCCCAGCACACCGCCGCCTGCTTCTTCGCCGCGTCTCTTTTCGTTTGCACCCACAACTGCTCACCTGACGCTTTAACCTGCCAACCATTTTTTGTATGACAGCCGTGGGTGGGTTCCAAAGACAGGTCTCAAGTTTGCAGCCGATTGGCTGATATATCGTCAAGGACCGACCTTTTATCACTCGAGGTGAGAGTATGTGTGTGTGTGTGTGACAGAGACAGAGAGAGGCACACTCACACACACACTTACACACACTCGAATGAAACGGGCCGGACGGCTCACGAATTTGCCGACCTAGCTATTCGATCGTTGTGAGGACTGCCTGGGCAGACACCTTTGATCCTTGGCATGCTGAACCCACCATGAGCTGGCACTATCTGTCAGCCGTTAGCCGCGTATCGGGCCAGGTGCGTCAACGCGCCCTTGGCGCCTGATCCTGAGGACACGAAGGACCGCTGCTCACCTCGAACTGTTGCTGGCGTCAGGCGGGCAAAGAGGCTATGGTGGCATATGTAGTGCGTCCCCGTGCGGTCGATGGTGCTGCCCTCCGCGACCCCAGCTGTCTGGATAAGTTTCAGGTGTGTTGTTGATCCTTAATGGCCGTACGTTCGCGATCCAGGCATTGCCCATTGCACTGAGGCCCGTCTCATAAGTCGCCATGTCATGTTGACATAGGTGAAAGAACTCATGTATCGCCGATGGGTGCCAGACAAAGCTCGCTAGTTTGTGCAAAATTCTCAGGTGCAGCAGAGCTGGCCGAGTGCCTTGGCCGGTTGGATTTAGTATTACAACGTCCCACACACATCGGGTGCGCCCGATCAACCTCTGTGAGGTGCATGCGAGCGCTTGGACGCGTCGCGAGTCCAGAGACAGAACCAATTCGATGTACATGACATTTGAAAAGTTGCATAACCGGGACAACCAACCGTTCTTGGAAGCTATTCTCGCACACACCCACGCACGCACACACACCTGATCCTCGAACAAGCAGAAGAAGGAGGCAAGACAAGAAAGGCCAGCGTAGTCCGGTCCCCCTCTATTCCTACCACCTGGCACGAAGCGCATGCTATTTGCCCTAAGGAATAATGCAAAAGTGCTTCGAGATTAGCCCAATTGCAATCAAGTGGCGACCCCTCTGTTAGCCTCACACTGCTCGAGGCATTAAACTTGAAGTTTTCTTTAAATACCTCCCCTTACCATCACGATCACCCGCTTCCAACTGCCACGCGTACCCGTGCCGCGCTTGCTCTCAACCACCACCCTCCTCCACACACTCTCTCTCTCGCTCTCTCTCGCTCTCGTTCTCATAATCAACAAGTCAGTCATCATGATCGTCACATGCGGCCCTCAGTCTCCCAATCCGCCCTCCATTAGTCTCTCAGTCTCCTCATTGTCTCACTTTTATCTCTCTCTGAATCTCTCTCTGAATCTCTCTCTCTCTCTCTCTCTCTCTCTCTCTCTCTCACATTCCCACGTCTCTCTCTCTCTCTCTCTCTCTCTCTCTCTCTCTCTCTCTCTCTCACATTCCCACGTCTCTCTCTCTCTCTCTCTCTCTCTCTCTCTCTCTCTCTCTCCCACGTCTCTCACGTCTCTCTCGGTTGCTCTTGTGAATACGGCGGTGCGGATGATCCGGCTGGGAAATCGACGTTGAGGAAAAGGAAGACTAAAGTCTTTGGGACGAGGGGTGTTCACCACCGAACCGCAGCGCACGAGCGCGCGAGACCCTCTCTTTCGTTTCAGGCGGCACACAGGAGTACTTTTGAGCCCCCGAAAACTTTTGTGCTGCCGTCCCCGACTTGAGTGACCTGGCGCTACCTCCTCCTCCTCCTCCTTCTCCGCTTCCTTGACGCTCGCAGTTCATTTGACCCTCCTACCTTGAAGGTAGCGAGAGGTCTGTTCGAGCGCTCTGGACCTGTGCTTGGGCACCACGGTTTGTGATTCGATTCGATTTTATTAGGAACACGCCCATCAGTAGTATGAGTGACGCCACCCGGCCGAACCGTGATGGTCCGGCTCACGCGTCATCATCAGGCTCTTCGCCGGCCGTCGGTGGCGCAAGTCCCATCCAACGTGGCTTTGTGCCGGGCTCAATACCCATGAGCAGCGTCCAACCCAATTCCAACCAGGCTAGCCCCAACATTGTCAACGCCACGGGCATGACTATGCCCGTGGGCTCTCCCACTCTTCACGGCATGATGCCTCCTCATATGGCCATGCCCGGTGTGGCTGGTGGACCTCAATCTGCCATGCTTGGTCAACGCCAACACGTCTACACTCTAATGCATGCCCCCATGATGGGCCAAGCCATGTACCAAATGCCCTTTGCCGCACCAGCCAACTCGAGCGTCACTGCCGCTCGCGCACCACTTGCAGCCGCATCGGCAGCCGAAATCATGTACGTATGGACTTGTAGACAGCACGTGCTGCTGCTGCTGAGGCTCGACAGTAGCATATCCATTTGTCATTGAAAGCCTGCTGTCACATTCCAAACCCCGCGCTCTTGGCCCTTGTACCGGACTCAACATGTCTCTGCTCGCGATCTTGCCAGGGCGACGCCCGTGAGCGAGGAAACAGCCATCTTCCTTAAAAAGCAGATCGGCTACTACTTTAGCGCTGCCAACCTCATCAAGGTGGGAATGCATTTTTTTTTTTTTTTTTGGTAGCCATGCTGGCCTTTTTGTAAAGTTATCCGCAGGTTGCGAAAGGAAAAAAAGCAAACCCCCATTTAGAAAGAAGGCACTCACGAGCTCGGGACATCGTGCTTGTGTGCTTTCGACCCGTTTAGGATCATTACCTAATTAGCGCCATGGTTCACCCCTCCATGCATGTGGCCATTGATACCATCGCTCGATTCCGCAACGTCCTGGTGCGTAGTCAACACCCACTGCCCCCCAGCGTCACTGCCAAATGCACGGTAAAAGCACGAGACAAAGGTGAACATAACCTGTCTGTGCACAACTTTTTCATCGCCTGACTATCATGTCTCGATTCATGTAGGCCAAGACACGAGATGTCAAAGTGGTCACACGCGTCATGATGGATATGCCGAGTCTGAATGTTCATCCTCAGTGGTCTATCGTCCAGCCCGTGAATCACGAACTGCTCTCCGACCCCTTGACGTTGATGGTGGATGATCATCAGCAAGCTTTGACTGCGGACGGGCTCAAAGAGATTCTGGCCAAAAAAGATCTGGTTTGCAAGCAGATTGTTTTGGATTCCAACAATATGTGGCTACTATTGTTTGAGAGTGCAGCAGTTCTTGATGAGGTAAAGCCTTATTCTGGTTTCATCGTGACAGTAGCGAAGCATACCCGGTTCTCTGAATTGTAATGCTGGCCGTCCTGATTGCCCGGGCCATTGCTTGCTGATTATTCAGGCTCGGGCTTGGTTGGATAAGGACCTGGTCTCGATCGCGCCCAGTGCCTACGTGCACCTGAATCCCATCCCCGAACAAATCAAGATCCAAACCGCCATGGTCCGCCCTGAACTGACGGTATGCAATGCCTTCTTTTTTTTTGTCGATGGCTTGTTTGTCTGCTCACCTATTCAATTGTTCAGTCTTGTGCTCGATCTCACCGTGCAATCCCCCTCCTATTTATTCTTGCAGCAAAATATGCCTTGGACCTTCCAACCGCAAATGATGGTCCCAACCATGATGATGGGCATTGGCAACATGCAAGACATGCGTGGCCAGGTCCCCACAACTCAAACTCACCACGGCAAAGGCCGGAACGCGGGGCGTAACAATCATCGCAAGGACTCGAAGAGACATCAAAACGGAGGTGCGTTTGGTCTTGTTGGTCAGGCCAATTTGACCATCCAACTGCTTGCTTGCAGAAAATCAATCCTGATCACGTGCACTTTGAACGGGGTTGGCTCGTCGCAGGCAATGCGCGTGGCTCAGGCAACCACACCCAGGGTGGCCTTGGCGCCACGGGCAAGGGATCAGGGTCGAGTGGGCATGGCCATCAAGGACATCACGCTGGGAATGCTGGGCATCAGCACCAGCCAGGCCAACACGATGGTGCCCAAGGGCAACAGTCTGGTGGCGGACGTCAACACCGCAACCGTCAAGGTGGCAACCAATCGCCTCATCGAAGGAGATCACGAGACACTGGCGTTACGTTGGCGCCCGGCAATGTGCCACATGGTGTCGAGGCCGGGGTCCCGCCACCTGGCCCCCCGCGAATGTCCGAGGTGTGTGGGGCAAATGCAAGCTGTCTGCGTCGAAGAAGTTGCGGCGGAGCGGGCGCGTCAAGACTGTATTTTGAACGCCGTCAAGCTGACCTTGTCATCGCTTGGAATGTGTGCTTTGTAGGCTGATGCATTTCCCCCCTTATCTGCCCAAAAACATGTTCCCGCCAACCCCCCGACTGCGCCTGTGACGGCCTATAGCGTATGTGTTCAAAAAAAACCCCCCCCCCCGACAGGCGCCTTGTCCATTGTCTGGAAGCTGCCCGATCCCAATGTCGTCACGTTTCTTTTGTTTCGCGGGTGGCTTTTTCTTTGACTCATTCTTTTTTGCTTCTGCGACTTTGCCGCCCATATGCCTGCTTTACAGTTGGCATCTGTTGTGCGTGGTGGCTCAGGACCTTCGGTATGTGAGGTGTTGTCTTGAGGCTACTGCACGCTGCGGGTTGACAACATGATTCCCGTTTTGAACTTGTAGTTTGTGGTCATTGCAAACAATATTTCTGGTTGTTGGCATTGGGGATTGCACCGCTTACTTGTGACTCATACTCGGCTTGTGGTGGGATATGCAGTCACCCAACCGTCCGGCAGCTTCTAGTGCGTCTCGGGGACGCGCTGCTGCAGTCCAGCCCATCTCGCGCAGTAGTAGCACGGATAGCAGCATGACGGATGATACACACCATGTGACCGCGGCACCCTCGGCTCCGCGTCCCAAGCCTGTTGCCAAGTTTTCTCCGACCACTTCGACGACCCCTGCCACCAAGCCATCTGGAAAGGGTATGTGACAGCCAACCGCACTTTGATGGCACGCTTGAGCTCGCCCTCTCAGCCTTGTGCTGTGGGTCAGCTGACTGATCGTGTGTCGGTACAGGCTCCGGCTCTGCTAGGTCGGCGGGCACGGCATCGGGTACGCAGGCCTCGAGGAAAGCCTCGGGTAACGAATGGACCACGGTTGCTGGGCGCCGACCTGAAAAGAAGCACGGCCATCGCGGGCGGCACCATGGCGGCCGTCACGACACCGTGCCAGCTCCCCGCCGTTCGGAGGAGAGCCAGTCTGACCCGACTACGCCTGTTCCGGTGGACAACACACAGCGGGCCGTCCCGTCCTTTGCTCGCATTGCGGCTCACTCAAGCAAGTCGTGATGCAAGTGCGCGGTTCTTCAAGCCGCGATATGTTGTGTGCGACTGAGCGGGGTGGTAGTCGTTACAGAGTAGAGAGATAATACGTCGAACAAACCGAGCTGGGTGGCCCCGTGTGCACTGGTGATTGAGACACATGACTCGGCTGTCTTTGCATCCAGCGTTCGATCGACATAAATTGATGCACAGGCTATGTGTTTTACAGTTTATGAAGCAGTTGGCAGTCAACACGTTTGCGCCCAGTCTGTGTCCTTGCAGAAGGAATGATTAAAAGAAGAGGGCCAATCCCCTCCTGGGAGCTCCTGTGCAGCTCACCCTTTGTCGCTGGTGGGATTGGAGAATTTATTGTGTATTTGCGATCCCTGGGTGCAAATCGCAGACCTGCAGATTTGCTAATCATCAGGGTTGGGTCTTTCACGCGCAAAGAAAAAACTTGCTTTACTGGTTGGAACATTAAAGCAGAGCGAGCGACGGCAAGGCGGGTCGATGGTGAGCGACTGGCTTGTTGTGAGAACTGCGAGAAGAAAGAAAGAGGACAAGAGGAAAGAGTTTGACGAAAATAGTCAAAAAATAACCAAAAATCATGGAAAAAT
Organism: Monosiga brevicollis MX1; assembly: GCF_000002865.3. Lineage (NCBI taxonomy): Eukaryota > Choanoflagellata > Craspedida > Salpingoecidae > Monosiga > Monosiga brevicollis. The sequence goes on from NW_001865053.1 coordinate 786,691, forward strand.
TGCCCACAAATCAAGAGAGAAAGAGAGAAAGAGAGAGAGAGAGAGAGAGAGAGAGAGAAAGAGAGAGAGAGAAAGAGAGAGAGAGAGAGAGAGAGAGAGGAGAGAGAGAGAGAGAGAGAGAGAGAGAGAGAGAGAGAGAGACAGTGTGTGTGCGTGTGCTCCGACGTCTTGTTTGCTTTGACTCGCTCTCGCTCTCTCTCTCTCTCGCGTTTTTTTTTTCTGTCGCGTGTGTGTGATTGACGCGGTGCGGAGGGTGAGACGGATGGACAGCGCATCGCCGGGGGTGATGCGCTTAGGAGAGCGGCCATGAGGAGGGCAAACATGAGGCCCGACGCGGTGGGGTCTCCGAGGCGAAGAGGGCGCGCAGTCATGACGGTGGCCACGTTCTTTGGTCCCGTTTGGCTGAGTGTCGTGTTGTGCACGACACTGACGGGGTCAACAGCCAGCGAGACCGTGTCTGCGTGCGGATTTTCTCTCGACAACCGCTCTTGCTGCTCTTTCAGTGGGACCAGCGATGGCCAGCGCTGCATCTGCGACGGAAACGGTGCATACGGTGATCCATGCGGGGATTTTTGCGAGCATCGCCTGGATGCCTGTGGCAGGTGCGGTGGTGACGGCCGCAGCTGCTGCTCTGAACCCAGTCACGTCTTCCGGACCGACCTGGGCAAGTGCGGCATTCCTATGGAAACGCTTGTCCTTCGAGAAATGCCTGCGCGCCCGGATGGCTTTCCCATGCTCGTCACAGCCATCACCCACCCTTGGACGAATAACGACTTTGCGAATGCGCCCCAAGGATTTCATGCCTTCCCTGGTGGGTTTGTTCTTTGCGCGTTCAGCGCAACGCCGCCAGGGCCCTCTTCCGGTTGATGCATGCTCACCTGCCTCAGTGTAAGGTTGTGCAGCGCTAGCTCATCCGCTTTCTCGTCGCTCGTGTCCCCGGCGCTCTGATAGGGCCCACGTTGCGATTTCGACGAGGCGATGAGGTGGAGATTCGAATTGAGAACAGACTTAGTGAGCGCGTGAGTGGTCTGCACTGGCACGGAATCCACCAGCGCTTTAATGCATGGGTGGATGGCGCCATTGAAATTACCGACTGCGGTATTGCCGCGGGGCATGATGCTCGCATTCGGATCCGGCTCAACCAAACAGGCACCTACTGGTATCACAGCCACGTGGGCGCGCAGTATTCGGAGGGTGCATACGGCGCGCTTGTTATCGACCCGCCCCTTGGGGAATTGGACTCAATTGCAACTCGCTTTCCCTATGAGCAAGATTATGTCCTCATGCTAGCCGAGTGGTTCCATGACCCCGGCGTCGAGCTTGGTCGACGCCTACGAAGCCCGTGGCAGGCTTTTCCTGGCTTTCGACCTGCCTATCCCTGGCCTCCCGTTAGTGTCTTGCTCAATGGCAAGGGCCGGTTCAACTGCTCGCGCATCGACCAGTGTCCGTCCGTTGGCGGGAGCACGACTCCAGACCTCGATGGCATGTGTACCTACCTTCGGACACCCTTGTGGGGCGACACATGCGTCTCGGAGCAGCTAACGACGGAAGCTGATCAGTGGCACTGTCGACCAGGCACATGGACCCGGTTTCGTGTGGTGGGGGCAGCAGCCAATCTTCCATTACGAATCTGGATCGATGGCCACCCGCTCCTGGTCGTGGCCCGCGACGGTGTGGATGTACAACCTTTCTGGGTCAACCAGTTGACAGTGCCGGTGGGGCAGCGTGTCGACGTCTTGATCCACTGCAACCAAACCGCCCCAGATTTTACCGCCAACGGGTTCTTTATCTTCGCCAGCATCAATCAAGCCTTTTTCCCGAAGCCCGAGAAAGGTCGGGCCCTGTATCGAGAGCTCTATACGTATGGGTATCTGCGTTACTCAAACTTAACCTCCAATGACCTCCGCTACAACAACCTGAGTCACCTCGAGCTTGCCCCGCCCCTCCTCGACCCGCGAGGCCCTCATCCGACCATAGACCTTGCTGATGACGATGAGCGCTGTGACGATAATGATGTGCTGCAAGAATATGACATGCGACCGCTGGAGGGCAGCAAGGACGGCCCTGAAGGCAAGAATGGTCAAGTCTACACGGATGGCAATATCAGTCCACAAGCTCCGCCAGCTACCCGGCGCATTGTGCTGCGTTCTGCAGTGTTATGGGACGAGCAGCGGGGCAGTCCAACGGAGTGGTGGGTTACCGATAATCGCTCTTTTGTGGCACCGCCACGGCCCTTGCTTCACCAACGCGTTTTTGATGACGCCCGCGAGCTAACAGTGCTGCCAACACGCGAGCCAGCGGCTACCAGTCACGGACTACGCCGTGAGACCTACGTCCTTGATCTCGACCTTGGCGAGGTGGTAGAGTTTGTCATCGTGAGCTACAGCGGGCAGCAGCACCCGTGGCATGTGCACGGGCATCGTGTCTGGATGCTGGGTGCAGATCGCGTCGCGCCCGCCCACTCAGATGGAGGCCCAAAGGTCTTTGCCGACCTTGATGCTTTCGAGTATGATGGGCACTTTGGACAGCTCAACGCGACTACTTCCGCGCTGCCGGGGGACTCGTGGACCATTCCCGAGTACGGGTATATGGTGTTTCGCATGCGCGCCGACAATCCTGGTCCATGGCTCCTTCATTGCCATGTGAGCTGGCACATGCTGACTGGGATGGCCCTGGTTCTGGACGTGGGTGCACGTCAGAGCTACCGCGGGCTTTTGCCCCCCCCTTTAGCCAGCGACCAAAATCTGTGCAACTACCAGGGCCGAGCTCCGCACACTGTCATGACCAGCACGACCACGACTGGTCACACCTCGGTGCCATCTAGTCCCGCTGCTTCCGACGCTGGTGTTGTAGACTCTTTAACCCAGCGCTCAGGTCTGAGCGCCACGACCATTGGCAGTATCAGCATTCTTGTGCTGACTGCGGTGGGAATCGGTGGGGCGCTGGTCATGCGCTACTGGGCTCGGCGTCCACCCGCCACGCGCTACTCCAGAGTTCGGGCCGAGCCCACCTCGGCAGAGCCGAGTCGGGCTTCCTCCGTTTCACGTTTGTAGTTCCCTAGCTTTTTGTCGTATTTTGAAAGTGTTACAGTTGTCAATAATATGATAGACTCTTATCTCCTCCTTTTTTGACAGTCGCCATTCAGCTCGGGTGCACACGTGCGCCAATAGCGGGGTAATTGATTTCCTAGCTGTTGGACTTTGATCGCGCGTTCGGAAGAAGTCTCGTCCAATTTTGACTCGATTGAGCGCGCCGTGTAGCGTTAGTGATGTTGATCAACGAGGGCACAAAAAGCACACTCAATTCCGAGACCGTGCAAAGGCGGGTACCAGCCTTGACAGCACCAGACCAGGGCACGCACGAATGCCCCAAATTGGATAAGCATAGAGAACCGCACATTAGCAAGACAGCGACGGCACTTGAAGCACGTTTGACAGACACCCAGCAACTGGTGACGAATGCCGAGCCGATGTCAAAAGACTCATCCTCGCCACCTCCGGTTCATGTACTTGCTTTGAGATCGACCATTTGGCGAAACCAGCGCGGTCATTCAAAAAATGACGTTCAAACACGATAACATGTACACACACGGTCGTGCTCTCTTGCACGCAAAGAGATCAAGACAGGGAAGTAAAACACAACAAAGCTTTTCCCAAAGACAAACTACCACTGTGAAAAATCTCGTTTATCCAAGGACGCAGGAGTCTTACATGTCTTCCTGATCATCATTGGCTTCACCGCCGTCATCTTCGTCGTCGTCGTCGTCGTGGTCGCTCGCTTCGTCTTCCTCATCAAGGTCTTCGTACGCCTCTTCGCCGTCGCGTGCGGTGCGGAGATCTTCTTCAGCGTCGATTTGACGTTCGCGGTCCAGCATGGCTTGGGCCACAGCAATGGTCTTGTCAATGGCCTCGGCAACGTATTTGGACTCGACAGCACTAAGCGCGTGTTCCAGGCGCTCACGCACTTCAACAAAAGTGGTGTCTGTGCGATGCTGAAGTCCAACCTCGCGCTTGACGGCCGTCCAGATCATTTCCATGGGTTGCAGTTCCGAATAGTGCGGTGGCGTGAAGAGGACTTGATGGCCGGCCTGCTCGGCCATCATAACGGCTACAGGTTTGCCGTCCTCGTGTAGGGCATCTTGCAAGTGGCGCCAAAGCATGTCCTTTGTTAGGGTGTCACCACAGGGCAAGCCACGCGCTTCGCAGGCGCGCTGGAGGTCAGCCTTGGGCCAGGTGCGTTTGGGCTCGTTCATCGGGCGGGCCTTGTGATAGGGCGTTTCATCCATGACAATGACGGCGTTGGTGATGCAACGGCGTTGGAGTGAGTCAAGCAGTTTGCCCATCCACTGGGAGAAGTAGGCTCCGGAGAAGGCGCGGTGGAAGTCGACGGGACTGTTATCCTCGAAAATTTCAACGGTGTCGCGAAGCAGCTGGGCATGTTCAGCGTCGACTTCCATGCCTGATGGGCCAGGCTGACCGGAGATGACGGCAGCGCTGAAGCATAGGCGATGACCACGGCCCAGGAAGTGGTGATGAATACAGTTCTCACTGACAAAGACGAAGCGGCGACTGCCGGGCGCAACCTGAGGCGAGGGGCCAGGGGCCATGGCCGGAGGAGCGGCACTGGCCTCTGGCGCGGGGGCGACGGGGGCCTGGGCGATGGGGGGCTGAGCGATTCCTTCTTGGGTCGGCTCTGGCGGGGCGACGGGGGCCAAATGGAGGTAGGACTGCAGTTTTTCAAGAAAGACGCTGCGTTTGCGGAGGACATCATCACGTTCGCGGTACATGGGCTTGCCAGCACGCTTGCAGCGGCGAAAGCCCAGGGCTTTGATAAAGAGCTGGACAACGCGGAGGGTGGAGCGGGCGGCACGATCGCTGGCCACGGCTTCAGGCTGCAAGACCTTTTGTTGGACAAGAAAGGCGACGACGTCCTTGGCGACGGTGCGCTCACGGGCATTGGTGCGTTCATTGAGCCAATCCCTGAGCAGGAAGCGGAGGGATTTTGTGTGGGGGACCTTGGTATGTTTGACGCCACGTGGGCCTTGATTGGGGGCGGGGCTCACGGTACCGCGGTCGATAAACTCACGCCACACCTGGACACATAGGTTGCTTGAGCGATGCAGCATGCTGGCTACGTCGGCAGCAAACTTGCGCTTTTGGCGACGTGTGCTACCACCACTGGCCTTTTGAGTCTTGAAGGCTTCATGGCGGAGGTGGGCTTGGAGTAGGACCATATCAAGGCGCTCCTCGGTCGTCAGGACACGGGGTCGCTGCTTGCGGACGCGGGTGACCAGATCCCGATACTCAAGGTCACTGAGGAGGTCGCGAGTGCGAAGAGGGCGCTTGGCAGGGGGTTCTCCCGTGCCCTCGGCTGCACTGGGATGGCCGACGTTAGGGACGTGGGCCGCGGGTGGGTGAGCCGCCGCATTGGGAGCAAGTGGCAGTTGGGAACGGGAAGGGGCAAGTTCCGGAAGTTCGGCGACGTTGGGCACAGCAGCGGGTTGTTCTGCGGCGGTATCGGCCGAGTTGGTCGTTGTTGCCAGTGGGGGAGCTGGGGGAGGGGCGGAGGCACTGACGGCGACGGCGTTGGTCGTGGAGGTCGTGGAGGGGACGACCGTTACGGTGGTGTCATCATCACCCACCACGGGCGGAGGCATGGGCACACTAGCCATGGCGGACGTTCTCTGATGGTGTGCGCCTGGCACAGCTGCCAGCGATCAACATGACGTGACATGGAGAGGGATAGCCAGCGGTCCACGGGGCGGCGTGAGTGGACTCGAGTGGTGCGTGCGTGCGTGTGTGTGAGTGCGTGTGTGTGGGCAGCGAGGCGCAAGATGGGACGAACCGTTTGACAGCGACGACCAAGCAATGCCTTGCTGAGTGAGCAATCCCAAAGACGTTGAGGGCGCGCACCCCCCAAAGGTGAGGCAATGTGAGGCTTACACGATCATCAAAGGCCACAGCCACACCCGCCACAAAGGGGTCTGGTCCTGGTCCTGGATGTTTTTCTTTTTTTTTTTTCTTCCGCAGACAGCATCAGACGCCGTAAAAGCGCGCCACAGATAGACGACGGAGAGATGAGAGAGATGAGAGAGATGAGAGAGATGAAGACAGATGAGAGAAAGAGAGCGTTAGAGATGAGAGAGATGAGAGAGAGAGCGTGAGATGAGAGAGAGAGCGTTAGAGATGAGAGAGATGAGAGAGAGCGTTGGAGATGAGATTTGAGAGGGTAGAGATTTATAGAGAGATGAGTGAGAGAGATGAGAGATGAGAGAGAAGAGGAAGAGAGAGGTGTGAGAGAGCTTTGTAACGGCTGTTGTTCACTTTGAGAAGGCGAAAGGAGCGAGCGGGTTCAAATTTATCTGACAAATACCCGACCAAGTGTTGAATTCTGTATTGTTCAAGCACAATTTCAACCCGAAATCTGATTGCCAATTCTTGCCATCTTCATCTTGTCACAACAGCTGTTGAGGCCATGTACCCCAGGTGCAATTGTCATCATGGACATCATGCAACTGCGGACATGGTTGACCAGGCGCCGAAGGGTGATGTTGATGATGTTGATGGTGGTGGTGGTGGTGGTGGCGCCAGGGTACTACCACAAGGAGCACGGGCCCGGTTGCCTGTGGTCGTATGCAAGGGGGACTGGTGCAATCCATCCTCTGATGGCTGATGGCCGGCGGTCGGGCATGCGTGACTGGGTGGAAGAAGGACGTTGAGGGGAGCATGTATCCGGATGTATGATGCAGTGGTGGGCAGTTCATGCCAATGATCGTTTCCACCCGTGTCATCGCGCGCCATCAACTCCACCGAAAGTGTGCATGTACCTGTGCCAGACAGACATTGCAAACCTCCCACCGCCAGCACACAAAGTCGCTCGGCTCAAATGCTTCCCAGCCTCGTGTTGGAATCATTTTTCTCCCAGACCCTCCTCTGGCTCAGACGACACGAGACAATCTTGTTACTGATAGTCTTCCGCTTGAAATACACCTGCTGCCCTTCCATCAATCATGGCGCACGAACATCCCACCATGAAGATGGCTGCCGTCATCTACGAAGAAGCCGGCGATGCCAGTGTGCTGCATGTAAGCGTCCCGATTCTCTGGCACTCACCGTCTCACTGGACGCTGCCTCACCCCCTTGCTCTTCTACCCCCTGCTTTCTTCTCATCCCTTGCGATGCTCCTTCCTGCTCCCAGTACACCAAAGCCTTCCCCCGACCTCAAGCCAGTCGCGACCATGTTCTGATTCGCACCATCGCCAGCAGCGTCAACCCTGTCGATGTCAAGCTGCGCAAGCACCCCGTTGCGTCTTTTTTAAGACCCTTGCCAAAGGTTCACGGTTCGTAGCCATCGTGCTCGGAGAACCCCTGGTTATGCTCGCACAAACGCACACCCTGCTCGCGGCAGCTGAGGTGCTCACTCTTCATGCTTCCGTTCCACCGCTGCAACACTCTAGGATCGGACGTGGCAGGCACCGTGATTGAGGCACCTGCGGACAGCGGGTTTCGCGTTGGCGATCCCGTCTATGCCATGATGCCTCATGTGGGCTCAAAGTGGGGATCCACAGCCGAGTTTGCCAGCATTCCCAAGGAACTTGTGGCTGGCGCCCCCACCCGCATCCCCATTGCCCACGCTGCCACCATCCCTCTGATTGGCACAACTGTTCTTCAAGCCCTGGCCCCCGTCATCAAGGACTGGGACGGCAAGACCGAGGGCAAAAAGGTATAAAGACCTTGTCGATCTTACTCTTGAGCGCCGCCTTGCAGAGCCAGCAGTTTAAATTTTGTTGCCACAGTTGTTCGAGTCTTGCTCTTCTTGACATGCCTCTTGCTAACATGAATATTTGCTCCTCTTCTCCGGTTGTCCAGATCTTGATCCACGCAGGCACCGGCGGCGTCGGAAGTTTTGCGATTCAGTACTGCAAAAACGTCCTGAGCATGTACGTGGCCGTCACCTGTAGTGAGAGCAGCGCGGCGCTGGCTCGCGAGCTCGGCGCCGACACGGTCGTTGATTACAAGGTTCGAACCAGCTCGTCTTTGCGCCGCACTCCGTGCACCTGTGTGATGTTGACAAACCCCGCTTCCCCATATCGACTCATCGGCGCATGGTGACACCGGGTTGTGCGTGTAGCACCAACGCTTTGAAGACGTCATCCACGACTTTGATTGCGTTTTGGATCCTATGGCATTTGAATATGAAGAGCGAACCCTTCGATCTGGTGTTTTGGCCAAGGGCGCTCACTACATTCATATTGCCAGCAGTCCCCTGGACATGGAGCCGGGCGACGCTGGAACTGATCACCTTCACATGGCCATCCCAGAAGCCCGCCCGAGCCACCTCGTGGCGCTGAGCTTTCGCAAGTTCAAAAGCCTCTTTGCCAACTACAAGTATCACACTGTCTTTGTCAAGCCCAATGGCGATGCGTTGCGTCAGATCACCGAGTGGATCAATGACGGGCGCATTAAGCCGCTCATTGATAAGGAGTTTTCCTGGAAAGAGGTGGATCAAGCTCATGACTACCTTGCCAAGGGCCACGTGCACGGCAAGCTAATCATCAACCATGTTGACGATGTGGAGGATACACTCAATGGGCTACAAAGCTACTCTCTTGCCGACCGTGAACTGCAGGACAGTGGTAACCAAAACTAAGCCGTTTCAAGTCAACAAAGACATCTTTTGGCTCTTCAATTCCCGCTTGATGTTTGTTCTCTGTCACTTCTCCATCTTGTGTGCTGGGCACATGAAATCGGTCCGTCGAGCGACGCTCACACCGCTCCGTACATAGTAAAACTACTGTCAATTAAAGAGTTTGAAAAAAAAAAAAAATAAAGTGTTGGCTATGCTTATAGCAGTTATGGTCAGGCGTATGGGTACCATAGAACAGCATAAAGGCTTGGGCCACGCCATCCTGGCTCCGTCGATTCGGGCTCTCCATCAGGTTAGGGTCACCAAGTGGTTCAAAACCAGCTCTTATTTAGGTGAGGTTGAGTTGAGAACTGAAGTAAAGGCCTCCTACAACAACACGAGCGAGTTTCATGATATTCACGAGGAAGGAGAAGGAGATGTCGAGAAGAGCAGCCAAGCAATAAATAAACCATCAACAATGCCCAGCTTCAAAGCCGAACTTGCGGCTTGATCATACCTTGGGCAGCTGAATCGAGTTGATGGCGCGCATGCGCTTTTTGCCCTCCTTCTGGCGAGACAGCAGCTTCTTTTTCCGTGTGATATCACCACCATAACACTTGGCCGTCACATCCTATCACGCCAAATCAGCCCACCATGCGTGAGGCACCAAGCGACACACCACCGACACTTGGGCGATTCTTAATGTCCTGGTGCACATACGAACCTTTCGGAAAGGGCGCACAGTCTCACGGGCAATGATTTTGTTCTTGGCAGACGCTTGAATAGCAATCTCCACCAGTTGGCTATCATGCAGGGCGATGTGAGGGTTGTGGTCATGGGAACCCAGAACTTCGAGCTGATGGGTGCCCCTCCCCCCCCCCCCCCACCCGGCCCACCAATGCGGATCAATCCACTGGCCTACGTTGGGTCTATCGACTAACCGGGGGATGGTTTCCTTGAGCCGCTGGCACAAGGCCTTGCCTTTGGAAAAGGCGCGCGATCCATGGGTCATGATAGACAGTGCGTCCACAGGATCACCGTTGAGCATGATTTGCACTTTGACAATGTCTGACACCTTGTAGCCAATCTCTTCATAGTCAAATGTGGCATAGCCCGAGGAAGCTGATTTGATCTGATGGGGTGCAAACGAGAAAAATCAGGGAATGAACACTTTGGGCGAAAAAGAAGTGTGTCAAGCTGCATGGGCCATTTTGCAGCAGAATGCCAAGCCAGCGCAACTGTATACCTTGTTGTAAAAATCCTCGACAACTTCTGCCAGCGGCAGTTCATACCGCAGCACAACGCGCTGCTCATCAATAAAACTCAACTCCTTCGAAGAAGACCCAGCCGCGAGGGTGCGCATTGAGTAGAGGCGAACAGTGCGGATGAAGCCATGGCGGGCCATCGGCAAGAAGCTTCACCATCACGACAAACAGACCTTTTGCACGCCACGATGGTCCTCACAGAGGGAGAGCATGGCACCCGTGTACTCTTGGGGGTGAACGATTGTACCCATGACCATGGGTTCTTCACAAAAGTCGATGTCAGCCAATGCCGGAAACTTGTCGGGAGATTCCACCTCGAGGAGCTCGCCTTGTTTCGTGTGCACCCTGAAACAGACTGAGGGGGATGTCAACAAAACTTGGATATCATACTCCTGCTCGAGGCGCTGAGAAAAGACCTATGAATATGCATGCAAAGAGAGCAAGAGCACGCATTCACCTCGGTCAGGGTGGCCTCGATAGCATCAGAAGAAGTGTGCTCGCGTGTATGCAGCCAGTTGTAAGCCTAGGTCAGAAGACAGGCACGAATACCTCCATGTGCAGGATGCCCAAAAATCCAAGACGCCAACCAGGCCCGAGGGCTGCATTGACATCTCGGGCCACGCTGACGGCAGGATCGTTGAGTACGAGACGGTCCAGAGCAGCCGACAAAGCCTCATAATCAATCTGCCGGCAGAGCAAACCACAGGCCACGGTGAGCCAGGCCTATACGCCTTGAACAATCTGTATGTGCGCGTTTCCGCTGGCCTCTTACAAACAAGAAAAAAAAAAAAAAAAAACCTAAAGGCGTGAACGCGTTCTCGACGAACCTGAGCGACAGGATAAAGGCCTGAGAAGACCATGGCTTTGGCTGGTTTGAAGCCAGGCAAAGCTTGCACGGGTTTGCCACGTTGGTAGAATGTATCGCCTACGCGCACTTCTTGGCGGTCCTTGATGTTGCAAACAACGTAACCAACTTGGCCAGCGTAGAGTCCATCTGTTGGTCGTTGCTCTGGATACATGACACCAAGTTCTTGCACCTCGTAGCTGAGGTTGGTGGCCGCAGAGGTCAAGCGGTCCCCTGGCCGCATACGACCGTCCATCAGCTAATAAGCGCCCGCCATGCATAATGGGTCGAGGGAGCAAGAACGCGGCCCCAAAACGAGACATCCATCGAAAAATACAAGCGCAAACAGATGAGCAAGCTGATATGTGCCAGCCATGGGGATGCATCAAGGACAGGAATCGAGAGAATGGTAGTTGGATGAGTCGTTCAGATAGAATGACCGGTCTTGTGATGGGAGGCTGACGTACCTCAACAAGGGCAATCACCCCTCGGTATTCGTCATACCAGCTGTCGAAAACTAAAGCACGCAGCGGGGCCTCACGGTCCGCACTCGGGGGCGGTACGCGTTGGATGACATGGTGAAGAATTTGTTCAATGTTCAAGCCGGTCTTGCCTGCAGTCACCCACCACCGAAAGATACCAACAAAAGGCGAGAGTCGTTGAGTTTGATGGCGCAGATGGACAAAAATCTGGCGTTATGTTGCGAGCGCAATGTTGCGAACCTGAAACAAGGATGACGTCCTCGGGGGCAATATCAAAGAGCGATTCCATTTGGGCTTTGCAACGCTCAACCTCAGCACCGGGTAGATCAATCTTATTGAGAACGGGAATGACGGTAAGGTCCTTTTCAAAGGCTAGGAAGAAATTGGCGAGGGTTTGGGCTTGCACACCCTGTGCAGCATCGACGACCAGGATGGTGCCTGGAGGGCCAAAGACAGGCGGAGAGGGTCAAGGGCTCAAGGGAGCATTGTCAGGTTCGATTCGACTGGCTGGGGCTCGTATTATACCTTGACAGGCAGCCAGGCTGCAAGACACCTCGTAGCTAAAGTCAACGTGCCCGGGTGTGTCAATCAGGTTCAGCATGTATTCCACACCCTCGTGGGTGTAAAATGAAGTCGCTGTCTATGAAGATGACACCGGTGGCCCAGGTAGAGCTGGGTCAACTCTTGGTGTGGGATTCAGTCAATCGGACAGGGCCAGATTCTCGCATGACCTTACCTGTGCCTTGACTGTGATGCCACGCTCACGCTCGACTTGCAGCTTATCAAGGACCTGGGGTCGAGCCATTATGACATCATTGTGAGACAAGCGCGTTGCCATTTGTGTAGGTGGGGAGGCACCGACCTGTTTGTTGCTGCCTGTTTTGGAGATGGTGCCGGTGAGCTCAAGGATTCGGTCCGCAATCGTGCTCTTGCCGTGGTCGATATGGGCGATGATGCTAAAGTTGCGGACCTTGTCTGCCTCAAGCAAGGCCAGGTCTTTCTGCGAGGGGGCCGTCGTAGCGTGGTAGAGCAGCGCGCGATGTCAGCAGCCAGGCTCGGTGGGGGACACGCGACAACATCCGAGGTGTCGCAAGGGCACAACCAGCTTCGCAGCTCGTGCGTACCTGCAGAGGCTGTGGCTTGGCAGCGTAGCGGCGTGTGCAGGGCTGGCTGCGAGCCAGTGCAGGTAAACCCGTCCTCTGGTGCACCTGCGCCCTCAGGCGGCGCACCAGTGCGCTGGCCATGACCAGCCCTAATGCGATGCGGACGCTATACCACGCAAACGCGGTCCAAACACTCCCACAGCTCGACCAGCTCGACCAGCTCGACCAGCTCGACCAGCTCGATCACCAGAATCGTCAGTCAGTGTGTGTGTGTGTGTGTGTGTGTGTGTGTGGTGCACGAGGGCCAAAGCCTCAAAATACAACAACTTGTTTTTTCGTTACACACTGGAAATGGATTTCCAACAACCATTGAGGGATGGGAAAGTTGGATAGTAAAGTCCCTGTGGAGCTGCCATGGCCGGTTGTGGCATGAGACGCATGGCATGGAGTTGAGTGCTTCTTTTGCTCGTCAATTTCAGATTTGATCCATGAGTGACAGAGTTCTAGGAACGCGGCGGTGGTGGTATTGGCTCGAGGGTGCTCAGCACCACAAAACTCGAGTGTACATGATGTGTGTGTGTGTGTGGTTGGGTTGGGGGAGGAAATTTAATCCGAGTGCTCAACAAACAGGTTCTCGATGCGTGCTCGAAAACGGCTGGGAGAAAAAGGTCAAGCCAAGTGTCATCCGGGGTGAGAGACGGCGCACGGTGCGGCAATTCAACGCGTGAGACCATCATAGTGGGTCGTACCGATTGGTGATGGTTTCGCCATGTTTGGCAAAGGGATCGCACATGGCCTCGGCGTACAAATCGTGGACTTTGCGTAAGCACTGCATCGCGTGGTAAATAAAACCAACAGAACCAAAGCAAACCAAAACCAAAAAGGTCAATCAACACCCCTGGCGCGACAACCCTTGCAGGCCAAATTTCGGCGTCGTAAAAGCTTTGCAGGCCATGAACGTACGTCACGAGGTTCCGTGTCGTTGACGCCCCCGCTGACGATGAGAAGGAAAGAAGTGTTAGTGTTGGTCAGATATCCATAACTACAGTGGTATGATGCAAAGTGCATTTATTCAGGCCAAGCCCCATTAGAAACGAGCGGTCGTTTCGGCTCGCCCAATCCAATAAACCTGGCGCTCGAGCCCACGCCTTTGCCCTCTTGAGTCGCTTTCACTTGAGCAGGTGAGACTCGAGCACCCCAAGCCCACGTACCAGCGCATGTCATCTTGGGGGAGCATGCCGCCGAGAAAACATTCCCTCTTCTCAGAGTCGGATTTGCTGACGATCAAGCCTATCACAGCGGCGGTGCACGCATCTGTAGATCAAGCGCATGCAGCTGGTGTAGTCTCATCAACGAGGCGTTGGCGGTGCCGTCGCGTAGAGCGCAAGAGACATACTCTTATCCTCGATCACGTCGAGATTGGCAAAGAGATATTGCTGGCAGGTCACCTCGTCCAGCTCAGGCACTCGATGCAAAAACTGGAGCTGGTTCTAGAAGAAAAAAAAAGGCATGCAAAAGCATTATGCATGTGTGAGCCAGTGCATGTCTTTCCATCCTCATATCCACCCCCACACGGTATATCCGACCTTGCGGCCCACCACCGCGACAGCCATCATCCGCATCCTGTCCAGTGAACCAAAAAAAAAAATGAGAGAGAGAAGAGAGAGAGAGATTTAGAGAGAGAGAGATTCAGAGAGAGAGAGAGAGAGGTGCAGTGAGAGAGAGATTCAGAGAGAGATTCGGAGAGAGGTTCAGAGAGGGAGAGAGAGAGATTCAGAGAGAGAGATTCGGAGAGAGAGATTCAGAGAGATTCGGAGAGAGAGAGAGATTTAGAGAGATTTAGAGAGAGAGAGATTTAGAGAGATTTAGAGAGATTTAGAGAGATTTAGAGAGAGAGATTTAGAGAGATTTAGAGAGATTTAGAGAGAGAGAGATTTAGAGAGAGAGAGAGAGAGAGAGAGATTTAGAGAGATTTAGAGAGAGAGAGATTTAGAGAGAGAGAGAGAGAGAGAGATTTAGAGAGATTTAGAGAGAGAGAGATTTAGAGAGATTTAGAGAGAGAGAGAGAACAAACTTTCAAGAGCAAACTGCTTTTAACAGCTGCGGCGTCAAGATGCGGGTTGTGCGGGAGGGCAAGGTGGTGTTGACCGCGGATGCAGCAGGTCTGGGTTTGGATGGATCGCTGGCTGGAGCTCAATGCAGGGGAAAATGGGTCGGGGTGTGGGGTTGGTTGGTTGGTTTGAATGCATGATTTTCATAGCCATGACCATGTATAGGTCCTGGTGTCCATGAGCGACCACCGCGCAGTTTTGGGACCTTTGCGCGCGATGTTGCGGCAGCCTTCTTGCCCCATGGCTTTCCACACTCCGTTTCCGACGATTATCTGGCTTATCAGACCTGGGACACCCTGCAAGTTCGTGACATAATCATAATCCCTTGATGTGGCTGGTTGGCTGTCTGAGGGACTGAGCACCCTGGCACCTTTTTTTTTTTTGCTCATGATGCTTATGAATGCTGCGGCATCGAATTTAGGCTTTTTGCTCATCCATTTCTGGCACGCTAGCCCAGCAAGCGGTGCTGAAGGTACAAAAGCGCTGGTCTACGTTGGGTCATTTCACTAGCACTCGGTTTACAAAGGGGGTAGTTGCCAAGGATCGCGAGCCATGTCATTGGTTTCTGCTGAATACATACTACGCTCTGACAGGGCATCGGCGTAGGGGATGCCACGGCCACTGCTGCAGCTGCAACCATGACCCAGATTCTGCGCGATGCCACCGGCATGATTGGCAGCATCTCCTTTGCTTGGATTCAGGGATCAGACCTGGACAACAACGCCAAGCAGTGGCGCTTGGTTAGCCGACTCGGACGCGTTGTGCGACAGCGTCTGCCCCCAGCGTCGTGTTCTCATCGGTCGTCAATCATCACAGGTGGCCGACGTGCTCAACGACACAGCCATGCTCCTCGAGCTGATATCACCCCTGCTCCCCGCGTACTTTCTCTTCCTGGTTTGCGTGGCTAGTCTAGCACGCGCCATCGTCGGCGTAGCAGGCGGTGCCACGCGAGCCGCCTTGATTCAACACCAGGCCCGGTCTGTGTGCTTGCAGTCTTGGCCCCTCCTCGAGTTCAATGACCGAGTGCTACTGACGGTGCTGTTAGCATGAAAGCCTCATGGTTGTTTGCATGTCATGTCTCCTACCATAGTAACAACAACATGGGAGATGTCGCCGCGAAAGACGGCTCACAGGAAACATTGGTCAACCTCGTGGCTCTTCTCGTGAATCTTATTCTCGTTCCTCTTGTCAGCCAAAATGCGGTGCGTCTTCAGTATTCAGTTGGATGGCGAGAGACCGTGCCCAGTGTAAAGCTGCAATCAACTCACCTTGTCCACTTTCCACGATGTAGCAAGTTGTCTGGTCCCTCTTTGGCCTGAGCACGTGTTGCCATATTTTCTTCAACTATAAGGCCGTGCGCAGCCTATGCATGACGCGCCTGAATGGGCGGCGAGCCCACCTAATCGTGGAGCACTATACTCGTCACCAGCAGGTATGTAAGCTAAGCAATGCATGTGCTCATTCCTGAGAACGGAACTGCGGCAGCTCTTGACCGCCTAGCACTGCGGTGACTTTATGGGGACCGCTTGTGGTGCGCCGACTTGAACAAGAGGCTGACGCCTGCTTCTTCCTTTCTTGCTTAGATTTTATCTCCAAAGATTGCAAATCAGCGCGAGCCCTTATTCTTTGATCCAGTGGCCCAGCGCATTCAGCTTGGCGCCTCCCTGTTGCAACTGTAGGTGAACCCGGGCAAACTTCTTGGGTTGTCTGACTTGCAGATCTGTCTTTCTCCTCGAATTCTTTTTGAATGGTCAGGGAACAAGGCATTCTAAAGTTTAAGGTTTTTTTTTTGGTCCTCATGACTTCATGTGTCAGGCCCACCGAGGCTTGGTCGGCTGTTCAACAGGAGCTTGTCGCACATCGATATGCAGTTCACCTGCATGGTGGCAGATACGCTGTCATTCTGGCCGAAGAGGCAACGCCGGCTGATATGCAGCGGGCCTATTTCTCAGCGCTGTTCTCGCACTACGAAATGCAAGACACTACACCGGGCTTGGTACGCAGCGAACCCACGACCGCCGTGGATGCCGTCTTGTCGCAGCTGGCAAGCCAAGGCTGGAGTCCCACCGTGGCCCAGTATTATGATCATGGCTATCGTGTTCAACTTGAGGATACCCGGAAGAAGTTCAATTAGAGGTCCAATCCCCATAATTGCCGCTCCTCAACGTGAACAAACGCAATTAAAAAAAAAAAAAAATGGAATGAATACCTGACTTGAATTATTTGGGTGCAAGTCCATAGCTTTCTCCATGAGACGAGCGTTTGTCCTGGTCGAGTCTGTGCTCTGGCCATGATTTCAGGTCAAATTGTCTTATGCATCTCCACAAGCTCTTGGTTTGCGTTGACAATCAATTGTTAAATCGCAGTCAGAGGCACCGCATGCTTTTCACATGGATCAATGCTGGCCCACGACCAAACCTTTCTCCGCTTGAGCAGGGCACGCACGTCACACATTCAGCCACAGTCCAACCCCCCAACCCCGACACCCTTTGATAGTTACGCACTGGCGGTGCCCTCTTGAGCCGGGGTGAGATGACCTTGTGTTTGCTGAGAATCAGAGTGCAAAGGGTTTGAGTGGCGCGGAGCGCGCTGGACCATCTGTCGCGTCGCGCGCTGGGCTATTTGATGCCTGGGTGGCCATCATTTTCACCCTTGACGGCCAGTGCAGGCCTTGCACAACTTGATCGCCTCGTCCAACTTGACCGCCTCCAACGCCTCGACCAGCTTCTTACGAGCGTCGTTGTCCTCCAGCATATCTTCGGCCACGCGAGCCAATGCATAGCCGTCGTGCGACTTTCTTAGTTCTTGATTTGGCCTAGCATCCGGATGGCGGTACTTTTCAAGGTCGTCTTTGTGGTTGTAGCTTGGGGCATACGTTGCTTTTTCTTTGAGAAAGCCACCCAAGTCAAAATCAATCAGAAAA
Source organism: Monosiga brevicollis MX1 (assembly GCF_000002865.3). Lineage (NCBI taxonomy): Eukaryota > Choanoflagellata > Craspedida > Salpingoecidae > Monosiga > Monosiga brevicollis. The sequence continues at coordinate 804,044 of NW_001865053.1, forward strand.
GCCATCGGCTGCTCGACTGTCGCCATCTCAGTTTGCACAGCTTCTTTGACCAGGCCTGCTTCCACTGGAGCTGCTTCCATTGGAACTGCTTCCGCTGAGGCTGCTTCCGCTGGAGCTGATTCCGCTGAGGACTCTCGACTCTGTGGAGATGCGCTGGGCATAGCTTCGGAGCTGTGCTGCCCCTCCTTCTCCCAGCTTGGCGGCTGAAACATCCAATCCTCTGGCTGCCAGTTGTTGCAAAAAAGAATGGTGCGAGGCAAAATATCGCCGTGCACAAAGCCAAGGCTATGCAACACTTGCAACTGCTTCGTGACATCGATCAGCTGGAGCTGCGCATTGGGACCGCAAGGGGCTGTCTGCACTCGTGGGTATCGGAGGAGCACTACCTCGGTCGCAAGCTCCTTCACCACCCACGCCCGGTAAAACTTGCCCGCCTTTGGCAATTGGCCAAGCGCTTGGAGCAGCTTGAGTGATGGTGGTGGGCGGGCATCACGGGAATCAATCTGGTACGCCTCTGTACCCAAGGCCCCAGGTTGGCAGCCCCAATAGTCGTAGTGCTTGACAACCCACGACCCGGCACTGGCATGTTCGTACTGCTGCACATTGGCCCCGGACGTTTCGATGCAGGTCCACTCTTCCATGCCCCGAGCCGGGCAGGGAAAGGGCTCGGAGGCAAACGGCAATTGAGTTTTTTTGGTACGACAATACTGGATGATATCACGCAAGGGACCCGACAGAAACTCGTTGCAAGCTGTCAAAAGCGCCCAGACAGCCCGCTGGTCGTTGCGGTCGGTGGAAATCTGAGCGGATCCAAGTCGGAGAAAAGCCAGATGGTATGCCTTCTTGAGGCCCGTCATCTTTTCAACCAGAGCAACTGTCTCCTGGCAGGTCAAGTGCAGGACCAGATAAGCGGTCACAATGTCATCACACACATTGATGTTGATGAGCGGATAGAACAGGTGTTGCCTCTCCTGTGGAATGTTGTACTTTGTCGGCAGGATGCCAAGGCGCACAATCTGGTTGCCCACGTGGCCACCAAAGTTGTCAAAGTGCTTGAAATGCTCTTTGCACTTGCCCATGACGACCGGGTGCAGGTCAGAGTCAAAACCCACCCAGTCAGCGGGCATGGTGCCCATCCCGATGGGCACCCGGTGCATAAGGATCACAGGCTTCAAAAACCCGTGCAGAGCCAGGGAGATTCGCGTCGAGTAGTACGATTCGTGCCTCAGGTGAGGCGCCTTGACGAGGGTTTGATGTGCGGCTGTCAAATCGGTATGAATGCCTTGTTGAGGCAGTCGAGCAGACAACAGCTCTGCAGCTCGCTGGACAATCTCAAGGGCCAAGTAATGGCAGCTTGGAGGCAGCTCCACAATACCAAAAACGTCCTCCTCATTGTTGTTGATGTCACTAATCTTTGGGGTCTGCGAAGGTGGCTTGGAAGGCAAACAGGCTTCCGCGTTTGAAGATGACGCCTTTTCAACCCAAGTGTGCCCTGAAAAACCAAGCCAAGAACAAAACACAACACACCACAAAAACATTGGCAGTCCCAAGGCACCGTGGTGAGCTTGAGCGTCGGGTTGGTACACCAAAGCATGCGGGTAACGGAACGGCTGTCGACTTTCACGCCCAGGTAAAACTTTACCGGAAATGGGCAAATTGGTCTCAAGTAGGGCACAGGAGACTTTGTGGTCCTGGCATCGAGAGTACATCAGGGAGAGCTGCTCTGCTGACATGCTGGCCAGATGCTCAAAAAGGCCAGAGTTTTGAGGCAACTCGAAATGATCCTCAAGGTATCCATACTGACGAGCACACAAACCAGGTGGGTAAGCTGTAAGTTGCACATCACTTAGGGGGGTCGCGAGAAGACCTGATCAACCAACCACTTTGTTCCGCTCGCACTCCTCGCGCTCCTCGCGCTCCTCGTGTTCTGCTTGTGCTTGTGCTTGTGCTTGTGCTTGTGCTTGTGCTTGTGCTTGTGCTTGTGCTTGTGCTTGTGCTTGTCGCTCCTCGTGCTCGCGCTCTTTGCAAAAACGATCCAGCCGCAAGTCCTTCTCCTCAGCACTGAGGTTTAAAGCATCGAGGGACTTCAGATATGCAAGCAAGTTCGGATCCGCATCCTGAGCCATGCTTGTGGGTCTTGCGTTCAACAACACACACACTGAGAGCCAGGAGTAGGTAGGTAGGTAGATTGGTAGGCAAGAGATCAAACCAGCGAAACAAGCAGAGGAAATAGGACAGTCCAAGGCTGACAAGAAGTAAGAAAAAAATGCACAACCAGCACCCTCAAACATCGAGTCTGAAAAGCTTCATCGTCTAAAAATACACATTTTAGCTCGGTTTTCGGCGTGCGCTGCCGAACGGCTCGAAACGGTTTTTCTGAGCCCATTGTTTCGTACCCGTGCCGAACATTGTTTCCTTGCACGTGACCAAGCTCATCCAGCTCCGACACGTGTCATCGTCGCTCGAACAGACCACATCAATGACATTACTGTGCATGCGTTTGTCAAAGTGCCCAAGGTCAGCGGCAGTTCGGTCCGATGAGCAGGATCGATTCACTGCGAAAGTGCACGAGTGTATGAGATGTATCTGTGGAAGCGAGGGGAACCGATGGACGTGGGCTGATAAAAGGCAAGCACACGCGTGCACACGAGGGACAAGGGTGGGTATGCTTGACATGGAAGCCATGCCAAGACGTCAGTCAATTGGGTACAGACACGCATACAGGAATGTTATTTTCCTCTGGTCCAGGAGAGGACGAATCGGCTGCAATGTATGAAGCGAGCTTCAAGACAGGCAGCTCGCCAGACGAAATTAGGCGAATCAGAGTTTGCGGCCACTTGATGTCAATTTGCAGCACAGCATGAACGTGTTCGCTGCGTCAAGAAAGAAAGAGATCAAGCTGACGGCATCCATCGGGTTGACTCGGGGGCTGGGGCAAGTCTCAGCTATGGCTTGCTCGTCAACGTCGCGACACAGGATCATGACTGGGGATAGTGGTTCTAATTCAGGCACGGCCAAACCCCCACGGCTGTTTGCATTGCAAGTCGAGTCAGCTGACCAGACAGCGGAAGAGTGTCATGTCTGAGGCACACCGCAGTCACTTTGTGCCGAACATGGTGTGGTCCAAAGTAGAGATGTGCAGGCCACTAAAAAGACATGTCAAGGACAGCCACAAGCGAGAAAGAAACCCCATGCCATCTAGACGTTTGTTCAGCAACTTGAAACGCCCACATCCTGGTCACCTCGGCCCCTCTCGGTCCGCTCAGGGTGCAGCACACCCAGACGTGTGTCTAGTCGCGCGCACCTCAATAGAACCCCATCTCCACTTCATAGGAATAGTTGCACTACAGCACGCCAACACAGACACACAGACACACAGACACACAGACACACAGACACAGACACAGACACAGATACAGACACAGACACAGACACAGACAGACAGACAGACAGACAGACAGACAGACAGACAGACAGACAGACAGACAGACAGACAGACAGACAGACAGACAGACAGACAGACAGACAGACAGACAGACAGACAGACAGACAGACAGACAGACAGACAGACAGACAGACAGACACACACACACACACACACACACACACACACACACACACACACACACACACACACACACACACACACAGACACACACACACACACACACACACACAAATACAAAAAACGAGGGTCCATGACATCCTTCAATTTATAATACTAAGCCAAGAACCTTCGTGTGCGTGCGAGCTCCCCATTGACCCGACGTGGCGACTGCAGAAGTGAAAAGAGCGGCGGAGCTGTTGCCTGCTGTGGGGTGTGTGTGTGTGAATGCAGCAGGCGTGATGGCGACGATGGCGGGGTGCAGGCGTTGGTTGGGGTTGAGGCGGGCGTTGGTTGTGGGGTTGGTTGTGGTGGTCTTGGTCGCTCGCGTGGGGGTTGCGGCCGCCGGTGCAGATGACGACGATGACGTGGTAAGGTGCCGCATGGCGTTGTGAGCGGCGGTTCTCTTTCGGCTCTGAGGCGCGTCAACCTGCGAGGTGGGGCCATGGCTAAGCGTGTTGGGTTGCATGCGCGTGGTGTATCTGGCAGGATGGCAATCAGTGCCAAAATGTGACTTTTAAGCACGGCAACGTACGCTGCAAGTGCACCTGCCCCGTCGTGGCCACTACTCTGAACAGCACGGAGGGCCTCAAGGCCTCGAGCTGCGATGTCAGCCGCAAAAACTACGACGCTGGCGGTTCGTATTTGCGTGTGGTGGTGACTGATGGCCCTCCGAGTCGTGAGGGCATGCTGCCGTGGACAACTCGAGATTGAGTTGAAGCCAGCGCGGGGTGCTCATGCTCCACTGGCGGGACTTGCTTTTGGTCGCCAGACAAAACCGTGTGTGGAAAAGAAACCTGTGTAAGCTGCATCAATGACCGTGTGACCAAGACGGAGCGTGAGTGCTCCTACACCATCGTCGTTTCAGACGAGTCGCAGTGGTATGTGCATGGCCATCGCCCGGTATTTGGTGGCCTCGACCGTCTCCCTGGACCAAAGACATGCCGTACATGGGGCCCGTGACATGAATGTACGCTGTGCTTCACTGCTTGCCTTCCACACATAGCTCTTGCCAGAACGTCATGCCGAGCAATCAAGGCCCCAACGTGACGGATGCCACGGTAGGTGTCTCTTCAGCTGCCCAGAACCGCGGGTTGAGGTCACAGTATTGGCTCTGCCCACTTGAAGACATTTGTGCATGCAGTCCCATCCTTTGTTTGTTTGTTCATATGTGTTGGCATGTGTGTGTCTCTCTTGGATCATCTCTAATAGGCTTCCATGTGTGATCTATGCACGTGTACGTACGAGGCCCGCAACACACACCTTATCAAGGGCACGGTCATCTCCTTCATGGTCGTGGCCAGTCTTTTGGTGTTGGTGGCTTGTATCAATGCCTTGCCACGTCGTCGTCAGGTGTGTCTTTGTTTTTGCTCGGGCCCCTTCTTGTCTGCCCAAGCGTTCTTCCTCGTCTCGAGGCGAGCTTGAGAAAACGGCTCTTTGCTGATTTTCCATTCCGCCTTTCCCATGGTGTTTCCCGTGTTTCAATAGTTCTTCTCAGTCACGGCCGACGAGGCCCGCCCCTTTTCAGTGTCGGGGAGCGAGAGCAGTACCTCTGCCTCTCGCCGTGCAGCCTCGGGTCTTGAGGAGGAGGCCGACAATGACTCGGACGAGTCGCAAGACGAGGCCCCGTTGTTGCCCAGTGAAGGGCGAACCGCCAGCACGAGTGCGACCGCCGTGTCTTCAACTGCATCGCATTTCAGCATGAAACAACGCATCAAAGGACTCTTGCAACGCAATGCCTTTCGATCAGAGATTGGCTTTTAGACGTTCACACCCTCTCCGCCCCGAACCAAGGTCAACGACATTTCCTCTTGACCAGTTCGACCCTAGTTTAAGTAGCCCTTTTTGCTTGTGTAAACGATTTTTCCTTCTTGTTTCCAGATGCCCCTGGTCTTGATGCCTCGCCTTTCCAAACCGGCCCCTTTTCTTTCATTGGGCCTATTCTTCAAGATTTGGTGGGTCTCTTTCGATTCAATCCACATCGAGATGTTGTTCATGTATTGCCGTCGACGAGACTGCCCCGAGACAGATGATGCAGTCCAGAACGTTGAGCAGACGCACACTCTGGCCATCATCGCCAAGCGGGTATGTTGACACATGGGGATTCATATCATGTCCATCCACCCTGAGGCACACAGACAGACAGATAGATAGACAGACAGATAGACAGAGACACAGACAGAAAGACAGACACAGACAGACACACAGAGACACATACAGACACAGACAGACACACAGACACACAGACACACAGAGACACAAAGACAAATGTCAGCAATTCTAAATTTCTTGGCTGTTGTTGGGATGGCTGGGCCTCTTATTGGGCAGCCGCTCGATGCGCATCCCCGGGTATGTATGGTGGCGTTGAGGCTGCCATGTCGATCTGGAAGGGGGGTGGGCTGTATGCGGGTAGCAGGATAGCAGATGCTCTGTGTGTATGTGTGAGTGTGTGTGTTTGGGGGAAGGGACAAGGGCGTGTGGGAGGTTCTGGCTCATGTTTGGGCTTGCATGCTAGCGGGATGAGCTGTGCCGGTACGCCAGAGAGGACCCGCGTCTCGCCACGGCTACCCTGCTCACCTACGTCGACTTGTCCGAAGGTCAGTGCCAACAATGCTAGCCACAGGGGTGAATACGTTTCTCTTCCCGCTTTTGTACAGAAGCCAATGCTTGTTCACAATGCTCTGCACGTAGCCAAAAATTGGCGCAGCCTTGATATCCGTCACCATGAACGCTTGCGGCTGGTCTACCTGGTTGGGCGAATGGGTTTGAAGGTGTGCCCGTCTCAAACGACGTGCTCGTGTGCGCGCGCGTGTATGTGTGCCTGTGCAGTGCTCCCAGTTTGACGTTTCCCGCACATTGGACTTTGTAGAAACCGTTGGAAGTTATAATTCCAGCTCTGGCTGATCGGGATCTCCAGTTACAAACGTACGCAGTGGTGTCACGAGCACACTGTCACCAAAGGCCGGGTGGAGACACCAGGGTTTACAATATGCCAGACAAACTCATTTGACTTTGCAACGCAGCATGCACCAGTACTATACCGAAATCACCGACCCTAACAGCGAGCTCAATACGCCCATTCAGAGGTGCGCAGGTCGTTTGTATGCCCCCCCCACCCCTCCTCCCCACGGCCACCGCCACGCCAGCAAAGGTTGCCGGAAAATTTCACTCCCATTTGGTCCTTGCCTTTGATTTCAGCTTTGTGCTGGGTATCATGGCCGACGACTCGACTGTGGTCTACTATCGCTTCTCCCAAGGCCTACAGGCCCCGCCTGAGAGCTTGATTATGCAAGCCACAGCCGACGACGACTAGACACGTTGCCGGAAGCAGCAATCATGCCTGTTGTTTCATCATCGTTGTTACCGAGCGCAAGCAACCTTTGTTCCGAGAAATCGGCCTTGATAGGCACAGCGTGCCCCCTTCTTCGACCTGAGGCTCATCGCCAACCTGCCAATACGACACGTTTTCCTTAAACCCTCGAGCATGTCTTTATTACCCGCCTGCTCATTTGTCCTTCGTGCCTGAACAGAATCGATTTTTTTTTTCCTCAAATGCAGCCCGCGGTACATGCTTTTGTAGAACTTCAATTTAACTGCACGGCTTCCTTTGAATGCTTGTAATGGATGCAACAAGCACAAATGCTGAGGTTTGAGCATTCGGTTATGCAGCACACGTCTGCGCTTACTCTGCGCCCCAAAGCTTGAAGGAGCGATCATACGACGATGTGGCAATCAAGCTTGCATCTGCAAAGAAAAATACAGTAGACATCCATCATTAAAGACATTCATGAGCTTCTGATCTGCCGAAACAAAAATGTGATGGGTCCCGCTTTGTGCAAACAGCACCCAGTCACAGACCCTTATCGTGATGACAGGGGGGCATGGATATCGTATTTTTGATAGCTTACCGGGGCTAACATCAATGGACATGATGCGGCTCTCATGGCCCTTGAGTGTGCGCACGGGAGTGCACTCTGGAGCTTGCCAGACCTTGGCCGTCTTATCGTACGAGGAAGTTACAAAGAAATTGCCGCTTGCTATAAAAATGCAGACACACACGAGGCCCAGCGATGTGAGCCCAAGGTACAAGTGGAGGTCAGAGATCAGGCGAGGCAAGATCGGCTCAGACACACTTACGGTGATAACGCAGCTGTGAAATGAGGTTGGTGTGGGCGGGCATTGTGTATACACAGGTGGACTTGCGCAGATCCCAAATACGCACCTAGAAAGAGCGCACCGCATGTTTAAAAGGCAGAGTTGAGCGTGACAACTGGCAAATGTGCATAGCACAGCGTAGCGTTGCAGGTCATCCAGCCGGAAGCGGGGACATGCAAGGACGTGGGCTGAACATGCGCTCCTTACCGTGTGATCGTCACTGGCAGTGGCAACATGAAAGCCATTGGGGCTAAAATCAATGCTCAGGACCTGCTGGCGATGACCCGTCAGCACCAAGATGTTCTTGCCCGTGCGCAGATCCCAAATTCGGCCGTAGCAGTCCAAACTGGTCGTGCCAGCCAGCTACAGGCAACGAGGTCGTGCGACATGAGCAGAAGAAAGACAGTACAGTACCACACAAAGCTCAATAAACGGGAGACAAGAGGCGTGCGGCACCAGCAGCCAAACGCCAGAAGTCAATATGTACGTACCGAGCCATCTGGGTGGAAGGCAATGTCGTATACTGGCATGGAATGCCCCTCTTGATGCAGCACTTCAACGTTTTGTTCAAGGTCGAAAAGGCGCCATGATTCGTCAAAGCAGGTTGTGCCAAGAAAGCGACCACTGGGGTGAAAACGGGCGCGCGCCACGCGCATATCATGGCCATCCAGTGTTTGCAGAGGCGTGTCCTTCTCCATGGACCAGAGGTGTACGGCACCATTCATGTCACAGGAGGCCAGGTTGATGGCACCCGGTTGTTGATCCAGCCCCGAGCGAGGGTGCCACTCGACGGCACTCACGCGCTCTTCGTGACCTTTGAGTGTTTTTTGAAGCTGAGCGAAACGCCAAGTACATGAGTTCCAGGGCACTTCAAGGATGCGGGGATACACATGCGTTGCCAAGGTCAAGCTGTGATTCAGATGCACAGGATCACTTTTGGCCTGTGACCAACCTTGCAGTCCGGCACCGACCAAAGCTTGACAAGGCCACTCCAGGAAGAAATGGCCAACGACTTGCCATCAGGGCTAAATCGGCAATGTGATAGGGGCCGCGTGTCGCCAACCTCACTGGCCTGTGCAATAAACTCTTGCAAGCGAGCGAGCGTACGCTGCTTGGTGGCTACCTCTTCTCGATCCGTCTTGGCCAAACGAAGACGGGCAGCTTTCAGGCGTTCACTAGCACGGGGCAGGGAATAATCGGCCAAAAAGCGACGCGCCACCTCCAACTCAGCGGGGCCTTCGTGATACCAAATGTCCTTGTTCTGGTAGTGTCAAAGTCAAGGTAGGAAAGAGAAGGTGAGCAGTCAATGTGTGGCAAGGGCTTACGCCATGGGTGGAGCCTGGTGCTGAAGGAGATACAGGACAGCGGGGCAGGGCGATGGCGCGTGAAAACTTACGCCCTGAGGTGTCGCTTCCGTTTCAGCTTGCTTCTCTGTTTCGGTTGCGGGGCCACGCTCGAGAATGAGGTCGCGTAAACGCTCGCGCCGGTCGCCCGGGTTTTCACCGAAGAGACCTGCGCATGAATCACCAAGCAGATCAGACTGAGGTTCATGACCCAAGCAGCAGCGTGGGGGCGCGACGGCATCAAACCGTACAAATAGGTTCGCCAAAGCTACGCAACATCTTCTTCACGTCCATGTCAGCTGCGGGCACATTGAGGGCGCGTGCCTGGGGTGCAGCATTTGTGATGATTGCGATCAGTGGTGAGTTGATGGGAAAGGAGGGTTGACCGATGGTAAAGATCGAGTAAAAGGTGATAAAATTCAGGAGGCGGGGAAGGGGAGGCAACGGGGCGAAGGTTTCCAGTGAACAGACCTTGCGCTTTCGCTCCAAGGCCGCTACGGCCTCATTCTTTTCTGCGAGCTCGGCTTGCTCTTCATTGGTCAGATCCATCCGTTCATCTGGTCACAGTGGCACATGGGACACCGAAGCGGTGAGTGTGACAAAGTTTTCCTTTCAAAGGGCGGGGCCCCCACAATCTCTATGCCCACCGGTTGAACTAATGTTGATGTTGCCGGCAGCAATGCCGGCTTGCACGGCCGCGGAGAGCGCTGCGGGCATGATTCAGTCAGCCAGTGCCCACCGGTGTGAGACCACGCGACGAACAGCGGGAGGGCAGGAAGCAACCGAGTCTTCTTCAGACTGCTGCTTTTGCAGACGCGGTCAGCACACCCACCTGGTTTGGCTTTGGTGGATGTGGCCACTTCATTCTGAGGGTCCGAGGCAGCTTGGCGGCGTTCCTGTTCAGTTGCCAGCTGGCGCTGAATGCGCTCAAAGGCCTGTTCAGCCATGCTGACGGACGGCAGTGGTCTGGCGCCTGGTCAATGAATATAGATCACGTTTACGGAGGTGAAATGGCGGTTGCGGGTCTCCAGTCAGACAATGCCAACAGAACGATGCAGTCGTTTACACCGAGCACCGGTAGAAAGTGACGGAGAGCTGAGCAAGCAAGGCCCAAGCACCAATCTCCGGTTCCTGCACCGCCAACCTCTCACACACACAAAAGAAAAAAAAAAAAAGAAAAAAAGAAGAAAAAAAAAAAAACGTGTGAGTTTGAGAGAGAGAGAGAGAGAGAGAGAGAGAGAGTTTGCGAGAGTGAGAGAGAATTGAAAAAAAAAAAAAAAAAAAAAAAAAAAGAAAGAGAGAGAGAGAGGAAAGGAAAGNCCAAGGTGTAGAGAGACGCACTCATCCAGGGGTGATGGCGGCGCAAATGGGATGGAATCAACCATGAGAGCATGGATGGATGGTCAAATGAATTTTAAACAAGGCAGAGCGAGAACAAGGAGCCACTCGGCCGCCAATGGCTAGGATTGAAGACTGGGGTAGGTGATGGCTTTGTTATTGTCGGAAAGAGTCCCACGCTCGGCTAGATAAACAGCAATTCGCATGGCAGGCTTCCACTCTTGTGGTTCGGGCACTTCGGGGTGGAATGCCTGGTCCATTGCCAGCGCGTGCTTGTGGGACTGCTCGGGAATTCGGGCACAATCGAAATGAGCGCAAGGGACAGGAGTCAAGGAATCCAAGATGGATGCAGTGAAAACAAATGAAAGAAGCAGGAGGTGACCGAGGCCTTACCCTGCGGCGATGACCATCATCCTCGTCTTTGTTTCGGCCACCGCGGCGGCGGCGGCGACCGTCTCGGTCCTCCGAAACCTCCTTTTTGTCCAACTCTTCTTGAGTCAACGTTAATATGCTAGGAGACCAGGGCTCGAGATCACCGCTTCTAAAGCAGTTGGAGCAGTCAAGGCCACCGGCATGCACGATTGGCTTGGGCGCATCGTCGTACACAACGGCCTACAAAGCAGCGACACGTGTAAGCCCATACTTGGCGTTATGCACCTTGTCGGATTGAGTGGGACCAGGCACCAGCAGAGACATGCTTGGTGTCGAGAAAGGGGTGCGGGGGCGGACCTTTTTGTCTGCCAGCAATTGCTCGTGGATGGCATGTGCAAGCAGGGGGCCATAATCGCTGGGGAGGCCCAGTTCAATGATCAAGGACTGAGCAAAGTCTTCTGGAGACCCGGCCCCGTGCTGCCACTCAAAGCTGTCGCTCAGCAGACTAGAGGCATATTGGACCTTGAGCCAGATTGCGTTGGTATGGGTCACAGGCATGACCGGGCAATGAGATGACGCTGTGGGTGCAACATCAGCATCCCCCACACGAAACGAGGAACGGATCAAATCTGGACGAGGAACAAGAAAGCACACCTCTACGCGCACGAGGGCGGAGCGGGTGGAGACGTCCATCATTTGAGTCTGCCTAAAGGCATCTAGTTGCTGTTGTATTGAGTGGGCAAACGTGCCGGCAAAGCGCGAGGGCAGCTCGGCATCCTGGCAGAGTAGCTCGGCAAACAAGGCAGGCTAGGGAAACACATGGAAGGTCATGCAAAACCGATCCGAGTCGGGGGTGAGTGAGTGAGCCTGATGCAGCTGCAACACTGCACATGTCGGCGGCCTTGATGGTTGTAGAGAACCCACCGTGATATGGGGCTCGTTGATGTTCCAGGTAAACTGGTCCCGAAACTTGTAGCCTTCCTTGTCTAGTGTCAGCTTGATTGGTACCAGTTGTTCCTCCAGCGCATCCGCCTCTGAAGCCAGTCCGTGTGGCTTGCTAATTCAACGCGGGCAAGAGGACGGTGGTGATGGCACACAAAGCGGACATGGTATGCGGGATTCAGTCAGAAGATGCGAAACCCGAGCCGTTACTGGAGAAAGAAGGCTGACCGGTAATATTGGCGCAAGGGGTTTGATGACCCTTTGACTGCGCGCTCGGTTCCCGGCGCGCGGGGCGGGATCATGGGGGCATGTGCCGATTGGGTGAGGAGGACAGGGGTGGAGCCAAGCATGATTTTGCGTGACTTGACGGGGCGAGGTTGCCGAAGCAATGGGGCACCATCATCCTCGGCTCGCAAGACATCCACCTCCTCAGCCAATAGGAGGGTCACAAGGGGGGCATGGGCCACGTCCCAGTATTGCAGCAGCTGGCGCTCCACTGCAGTGGCTTGGCGACGATACAAAGAGGGATGGAGTTGATAGAATTGCCACAGCGGGCGACCCATGAAACGGGCCACATCAGTAGCACAATAGTACTCCTGGCCGCCCGGCACTGTATCCACGAGGACAGAGGGGAGCGGAGATTGAGGGGGAGGCGAGGGTTGATAGCGGTTCCACACAAAGGATGATCCATCTGCGAGACGGCGGAAAAGCAAAGCGCACGCACCAAAGCTGAATCGACGCAGCTCGATGCCTTCTTCGGCCATGGTGAAAGGCGACCTGTCAAGTTCCTACTGGGGCGACACACCAGCTAGCCAAGGTGCCCTTGGCCCGAGTCAAATCAAGTCGAGCCGACTCTGGCGCTCCTCTCAAAGCGAAGAGGGGGAAAAGAGTCCCGGTGCCAAACCAAAAAAAAATCAAGTTGACGCTGGGTCCACAAAGCCCCTTCCCCACACACCCACACACACACACACACACACAAGAAAACCCCGTCCACTGCCGCCGAACTGCCAGCTAGCTTTGGGGTGAGAGGGCACTCGGGGAGGAAACCAGGGGGGAGCGCCGAAAGCCCAAAAGGGAGTGTCGTCTCTTCTTTGCTTTTTACAAAAGTTAACGGTCGCCTTATGGGTAAACGATAGTGTGTCAAACACTACACTGACTAGACTGATAATGTGTGATTTTCCTTACACTTATCGGGCACAGACAGACACAGAGAGAGAGAGAGAGAGAGAGAGAGAATTAGAATGAATAAGGAGACACACACACACACACTTTAGAGAGACAGAAAAAAATGAGAGAGAGACACACACAGAGAGCACACACACACACACAGTGAGAAGCGAATTAATTTTTTTGATTTTGTTGGTGTCGTCGTCGAGTGGCTGGAAGTCGGTTGGACGGTGAGTCGGTGAGTTGGTCGGTGAGACAGACAGACAGACTGGCAAGGCGGGTGGTTCTGGATGGATACAAGTGAGGGGGGGGGGGGGGGGGGGGGGGGGGGGGAAAATTTTTTTTGGGGACCT
>NW_001865053.1:817556-837002 GCF_000002865.3 Monosiga brevicollis MX1
GGGGGGGGGGGGGGGGAGTGCTTGTGTGGGGACTGATGTTGCGGCGATTTGACTTGTCGGTTGGATTGGCAGAAGCTTTCCTTCGGGTGAGTGTGTTGCTGGCATGGCGGCCGCCGAGATCACCGAGGCCGCTGCGGCGCGCGCCTCAGAGGCTGGCGCGGGGTCGGACGCGGTTCAGGATGAGCTGCAGCAGCTTCGCGAACAACACAAAAAGGCGGTGCATTACACTGCCAATGATTGGATCGAGTACGAGCAGATCGAAGCCCCCATTTACAAGGCGAAAATGCACAAGCTTGAGGAGGACATGGAGTGTGAATGCCAACCAAATGCGGCCGATGAGGACAGCTATTGCGGCTCCAATTGTCTCAATCGTCTTCTCATGGTTGAGTGCAACGTTGCGCGGTACGCTTGTCCGACCAATGCGTTCCCATGCTTCTCCCGCTCTGGTTGTGTTCAAACCTGTCGAGGCCATGACCCGGTCTCGGTCTTGACCTGTGCGATAGTTGTCCATGTGGCAACAAGTGCCGAAACCGTCGTCTGCAGAAACAGCAACATGCCAGGGTAGAAATTTTCAAGACGGAAAAGAAGGGTTGGGGTTTGCGCGCCCTTGAGCCCATTCGAAAGTGCGTTTCAGGCCTCTGCGCTTCGCCTTCCTCTTGCCCCCCCCGGCCCCACCCCCACCTTTTTTTTTTCCTTTCTCCTCGCTCCTTGTTCTACGGCTTGTGAGCGCTTGACGTCATCCTCATGGCCATGACCATTTGTGCGTGCAGAGGAGATTTCATCTACGAGTACTGCGGTGAAGTTTTTGATCAAGCTGTCTTTCGCGAGCGCCAACTTGTGCGTCAAACGTGCCACGGCTTTCTTTGAACAAGAGCCGGGACATTCTGGGCTCACTCATTGTCTCTTTGATTGCAGGAATACGCACAGGAGGGACGCTTTCATTACTACTTTATGTCCCTCAGTGCAGACACGGTGTGTTCAGATCATTCTGTTGTACCTTGATATCCCACCATCCTGCTGTCCTACACCATTGAAGCAGACACAGATCTGCCTCCCCTTGCTTCCGCGGCTCATGCCGTGGTTACACGCACCTGGGCTTGTTCGAATAGGTGATTGATGCGACCCGCAAGGGCGCCGTGTCGCGCTTCATCAACCACAGTTGTGACCCCAATGCCGAAACGCAAAAGGTTTGCATCATTTGTTCCTTTTTGTGTCCGAGGTTGCACCCGTATTCCTCTTCCCGACGTTCGCCTTTCTCACTTAGTTTTTGTGCATCGTCTAAACGGCGCACTTGCCTTACGCTAGTGGACCGTCGGTGGGGTTCTGCGAATTGGCTTCTTTTGCATCCGGGATATTGCCGTCAATGAGGAAATCACGTTTGACTACCAATATGAGCGCTATGGGTACGCCAGTTTCCCACCGCACAGTGTCGTGCCAACCGCCTGCTTTCAAAGCCTGTGATTATTCTTTAACCTTCCATTGCTCCCCGTTTGTTTTCATATCTTTTTTTTTTTTTTTTTTTTTTTTTTTTTTTTTTTTTTGTTGTTAAAAGTGACACACCCCAGGCTTGCTATTGCGGGGCTGCAAAGTGCACTGGTGTATTGGGCAGGCGTCGGGATTCTGGTGCGACTGAGGCTTCATCGGCCAAGGGCCGCGATCGTGAGCTCAACAAGGTTTGTTTCTTGTACCATCTTGAGTCATTTCTGATGCCATGCCGTGTCTTGGCTCTACTATTACTTGATCTTCTCAATTCCTTCTGTTATGTCCACTGCTCGCCAGCTGCGCGATCGCCTGCGACCTCTCCTGGCCCCAGACGGCGGGCTACGAAATTCGTTTGAGAGCACGCTGAGCTTCATGCGCGAGATGATCCACTGGCGTTCTGATGAAGTCAAGGGTCGCGACATCTTTTTGGACATCTTGACGGTGCGCTTCTTGCCTTGGTGCGGCCAATCTTGACCAAGCTTGTACTCTGGTATCAGCAGCCAATTTTGTGTCCATGCTGACAGGACACGACGGACGATGATGTCTTGGTGGGCCTCATGACCAAGAAAATTCTTGTTGTTCTTCACTCTTGGCTGAGTGACATGTTTGATGAGCATGTGAATTTGCAACGCAAAGTCAGTCTACTTTCTCAAGATGGCACGCTGAGTTGTGTATCAGCGGTTTGCCAGCATTCTCAACGTCATATTATGGTTGCACCCCCATTTGTAGACACTGAAGATTCTCCTGCGACTTCCCATCAAGACAAAGGTGGCCATCCGCAAGGTGGAGCCCACTCTTCAGTGCTTAACCAACTCAGTCGACGAGGTCTGTCCTTGTACCTGGCACCAGCATTGAGTTTACAAGCAAGGGTGGCGTACCTGAGTGTGCAGTGGCCCGGCCACATCGTTGTTGCTGTAGGTGAGCCAAGATTTGGCCAAAGAGCTTTTGCGCGCTGAGCGCTCAGAGGTCAGTACCTACCGCCCATGCATACATCGCAGCGGGTCCAACTGGGCGTCGTGGTATGGGTCTCATCTTGACGCGGTCGATATTGGCAGGTGTATATTATGAATGGCCAAAGCGCCGAGCAGAAGAACTTGCGCGAAGTCGTGGCAGTTCCAACCCGCCACATGACAACCTTTCATTCGGTACGCTGGGTTTGACGTGAACTCTTTTTCTTTTGGTGTGCCCACGAGCGGCTCGCCTTGTCTGGCATATCCAAGGGCCATCACAATACCATCCAACTAGCCGCCTCACAAGCCAATCGCGTGGGTAGGCCATCGTTCGTGATATTGCCTATCAGCATCACGTCAAGGTGGAACAATTGCCCAGCACAACCGTCAACGGGCAGGACCTAATCATCACGGGCGACGACGCCATGTCTGTGAGCAGTGCAGCTCAACAGCTTCGTGGCCTCCTCGAGCAAGCAGTGCGCAATTTGGAGGAGCTTGAGAGCCAACGTCGCGCACGAGCCGAAATACGCAATAGTCCCCAGGCGCGCGAAGCACAGTCGCGCCTACCCGGGACACCGGGCGCATCCAGCTTGTCGATGGTGGCTGCGGCTTCGGTAGGCATGGGCTCGGTCGAGATGGCGCGCGAGCATTTTATTTGCTTGCGCTCCTGGTGATTTCACGATGATGCCACGTGTGAATTTTGCAATTATGCCCTCTGGTGCTAGGAACCACCAAAGCCATCCAACTTGCCCGTCAAGTTTGTTGACAAGCATCTTCCTGAGTGTCAGTCTTCGTGATCCTGCACGGTGCTCTGAGATTTGGGAAATTTGGGCGATGACCTGAGCTCGGTCTCACTTTCCTTCGCTGTCTGTCTGTGCGCAATCCATGGCATGTGTATTTTGAGGAACCACCAGTCTCCAGCATGAGCCTGCATCCTGATTGGGATTCGGTGTACAGCGAGCAGCACAACGAGTCCTACTATTTCAATCGTTTTACAAACGAAACCAACTGGCTTCGCCCCGTGGTCCAACCCCTGGCTGATCGCATCCAGCGACGCGATAACAAGCGCAAACTTCCGGGAGCGGCAGCCTTGGGAATGGATGTGGATGCCAAGCCCACTCTGTCTCAGGTTCTTGCAGAAGGGGTATGTCACGCTTATGACAAGGGTCTTCCGAAGCTGAGGGTCAATTTTTGAACCAGTCAATACAGCGTTATCTGCCCGAGGGCATTTACGATTGTGTGCACGTTTGCGGTCATGACGATGCAGCAACAATCGAAACCCAAGCGCGTGGCGACGGAGGAAAGCAAGCGCAAAGCACGGCTCAACAAGTTCAAGAGTGAGGTATGCAGCGCCAACTCAAGACGCGCATCTGGTCGAGTGGATGTTTTTGCTTCTTCTCCTTGAGCCTTTTTTTGAGCGTCGACTCTCTTGCCTCTTGATTCGCAAGCAACTGCGTTTTCAGCCCGAGCATTCAAACGCTGGTGCTGCCCAGCATGGGCTCTATTTCACGACGTGCGTCTCGCTGATACAGGTGTCTGAGCGCGTCATCAAGCAGTTAAACGCGTATCGGGAAAAGAAGGTCAAATACGGTTACATTCGCACCAGTGAGGACTTCAAGTATCTTGCACGCAAGGTCAGTTGGTGTGGTTCCTAGACGACATGATAGGATCTCGCAGTTTACCCTCTGCCGTCGCCAGTTGCTCACCTGTGTGCACTGGCACTTTTGGCCAACACAGTTGACGCACAAAATTGTGGAGAAGGAGCTGCAGCGTCGGGGGCAGGATGTGAACGAGTTGGTCATGACAGACGGCTTGAAGGGCAAGGCAAGCACGCGCATGCATGTTGCTGTTTGCGCATGAACTCGTTACCTCTAATTGCCAATGGGTTTTCTTTTTTCCTTTTTTTCTTCTGTAGATCAAGAACTTTATCACCGACACAATGAAGAAGTGCGGCAAGGTGTTTCGACAGCCGGCTGCCCCGATATGAGCGTGCAGGCAACTGGGAATCGGGGTTTGGTGTGGGGTGCGGGTTGCTAGTGTGTGAAACCTGTAGCGTATCCATGTGAGCTCGATAATCTATCCAGTGGTGGAATGTTTCAAAGAGGCGTTTGAGTCCTGCACGTTCATGGAGTACATTGCTACAACCCATCTATACCGAGGAATGAGAGGTTGATGGTTGCGCGCTTGGAGTCATTTTCATATAAATTCTGGAAAGCTGATTCATTTTAAAAGGAAAATTGGCGCATAGCGCCCATGGAGGATGATCATCACAAGTTTGGGAGTGATATAAACATGGCTCACGCCAGGGCAAGAACGGAACCTGGGTGCTACAACCGAGTAGCTTCCAGGTGGCCATGGCCATCTACTTTGAATGCCGGTGCGCCATCCCTTCCGTACTCGGGTAACCACCACAAAATTCACAATAAATGACAAGTCAACATTGGCAGGTTGGCTGTACTTCAAGCTCACATTTGGCCGCACTGAGAGATCTTGACATCAAGTTTGGGCTTATTGTCAGGGCCAGTGGGGATGGACTCAATCTTTCGCATGACTAACAGACCCTCAATCAGCTTGCCTATGGTACAAACGCGCGAAGATGTAACACACGTAAGTTAAAAAAAAAAAAAAAAAAAAGATGTCGCCCAGATCATTTTATCCGGCTCATGAGCAGGAGCCGCATAGACTCAACACCAGAAAACGTCAATCTATCAATCGTGACAAACTAAAAGCGGATGCACCACCCGACTCGCATGGGGAGCTAGAGCCGGTTTGATGCATCGCACGATTGAAGGAGAGGGAGCTTGCCATTTGCCTACCCTCAGCTCATAAAAACATCGCCGAGCAGCTGGCTTGCTGAACGCCAAGAAGCAGCACCCCTCACAATCATCACAATCCATCCCACGATTTCAAGAATGGCCACGGATGAAGAACGTACCAAAAACTACGTGCTTGTCGTCTAAAAAGTTGCAATTGGTGCAGGTGATGAAAAATTGACAGCCATTGGTGTGGGGTCCGCTGTTGGCCATGGACAAGTCGCCGGGGGCCGTGTGTTTGTGGATAAAGTTCTCGTCGCGAAAGGCACCACCGTAAATGGAGTCGATGCCGGTGCCATTGCCGTTGACAAAGTCACCACCTTGGATCATGAAATCCTTGATGACACTGGAAACGAGAGTGCCGAGCAGCGATACCAGCAGGATGGGTGTGAGGACTGGCGCGCACTGTGTGCCGGGCCCAGGCATAGAACGACAACGAGGCAGGACAGTGCCATACCGGTGAAAGCTGCAGTTTTTATAACCGATGGGCACACCGTCCTTTCGATATTCACCCGTGCATAGCTGGCGAAAGTTTTCGGCTGTGTTGGGGCAAGTGTCGGCAAAGAGCTCAAACTTCATACGTCCAACCGTCTGACCCGCAATGTCCACATCGAAGAAAACAATGGGATTTTCCACACCTAACAAAAAGTACACGACAATCAGGAGTGCACTTGATGAGAAAGAAGCTGGGTGTGTGTTGGGGCCACAAAAGTGACTGCCACGGTGGAAAAAAAAAAAACCAAACCCCCCCCCCCCCCCCCCGAACGACAAGGGGCGCAAAGGACACCCCAGAGCCCAGAGGAGAAAGATATCCAGAAAGAGATCAAACGCTCACCTTCATCGGCTTTAACGCGCTTGGCTTCAGGGCCTGCCTGCACGGGATCTGCCTTGAGCTCGGGCTGTGCCGAAGCAGCCACGGCCTCGTGCACACGACCGTTGCTGTTGCCAGTGGCGGCGGTTGCGGTGGGCGTTTCGCTTTCCGCCATCGTGGTCAGTGACACACAAACAGAAAAACTACAGTTTTGAATATCTGTTCACAACATGTCTCTTGAGTCTTATAGTCGACAACAGGTGTTTGGCGGTTCCCCCTCAACTTGCATGCAGTGCATGCATCCAGTGCATACCATCGCTTGGCCCAAGGGATCGTCTCCATCCTCAACCGGGCGGCCGGCTTGGATAGCATCGGGCGAGCTGGCGCAAAGCGTTCTTGCGGTGTTGACCGGCTCATCTGCAAGACAAGTTCGCTAACACGTCAATGACTGGTTCTGCATTTCAAGGCGAATGAGGACAAAGGCTGTGGCTGACCCATGCAACATGAGCTGCGCCTGGGCGACGGTCCATGGCATGCAGTTGAAGCGTCAACGAGAGCGGTGAATCCCCCGGCGGGCAAGGGGAAGGACATGGGGATAGACCAACCAATCATTTGTATGTCCTCACCCCCAACTGTCAGCATGTGTCTTGGCCTTGCTTCGAAGCATATCCCTCCCCCAACGTTCCCCCTCTTCCACCAACAACATGCAAAGGCTGCTGGCGGTTTGTATACTCGTCCCCCCATACCCACCCATCCTGACACTGCCAGGTACGGTCAAGGCAGCATATTCCCCGCAAATATGTGGATGACCTGGTCATTGTCTGCGCAACAGTCCCGTCGCCCGGTCAGCCACACCCATTCTTTCCCTTCCTCTCCGGCTTCCAGCCTCCCACTTTTGGCTGCCTCCTGGGCTAGCTCGCAACAGAAACACAAAAACAAAACAAAAACTACAATTGTCCGGTCGTGCGCGCACCCTCTTGATGTGCCAGCTTAATCCAGCCTCTCTCTGACTGTTGTCTTTCTCGCTTTCTCCCCTCTTGCTTTCTCGCTCTCGCGCTTTCTCGCTTCCCGCAGGGCATCTCTCCATTGTGCTTGCGAACACTCATGAGGGTCAGACGTTGATTCTGTCATCGGTCCACCAAAGACCGTCCAGCATGAAAACTTGCCCTTTTATATACCCTTGGAACCACGAACGATGACCACGGCCCTCACCGTGAAGCGCCGCGGGTTGCTGCTGCCACACACCAACCATGGCATGCATGTTTGCTCGCCGCCACCCGCTTCCGTCGTCGCCACCGCCAGCCTTTGCTCTGGCGTACACCCCAAAGGCTCCACCACTGGCATAATGAGAGGCAGTATGATCGATTGGCCTCTACCACACGCGCCGGGAGCCCCTCATTTTTGTGGCGGTGATTCTCAGTGTCACCACCTGTCGCTCGTGTCTTCACGAGCCTTGTGCGCTGTAGACCGTCTTGGCCAGAGCCCAAGACTTGTCTCAGCTGCCTCCTGCTACCTCCCAACTCTCTACCCCCGCTTCGTCCTTTGCACCTACTGCACAAGACCCCAGCCAAAGTTGAGCGAGTCCAGCACCAGACCAACTGCCCAGCTCCTACCCTCGCGCAGAGTGCACCCGCACCCAATCGCTGCACTTGTTGGTTTTTCAAGCGTGCCAAGTGTTTCTCAGCGGGTCCCGCTCCTCGAGTTACACTTCTGCCCGTGACCCGCGACCCGCGCGGTGGTGCATTCGTGACTTTTTCTTGTTTTGGCATCTCTGTGGCCCGAGCCCACAGAGATCTTGTTTTACCCTACTTCTCGACACTGATCTCGTCCACCTTTGACGAACCTCCCTCGACGCCGGCCGACGAACAAACGGAGGCCGCAAAAAGATAGTCCAACCAGACGCCACAAGCAGCAAGATGCGTCTGCTTACTTTCCTGGCCCTGCTGGCATGTGCCACAGCAACTCGCCACGGTACGTGTGCCGGTCATTTGAAAGCCCCTTGTGATGCCTTGACGGTGCTCGGGCGTCGCTGCCTGGCACCTTTGGCTTTCTTTCAGAGGTGGAATGAAAGCTTTGAAATCACACCTACCGCAGCGCATGAAGAACCGCTCAATTCTTGTGCCCTGGTCCCCTCCGTTCTACGTAGCATGTGGCGATGTCGTGGTAGTGCTGGACGCCTCCTCCTCGGTTGGTAAGCAAGCCTTCCAACACTCTTTACAGTTTGTATCCAACCTCGTGGACCAACTCGATTTGACTTCAAGCCGGTAAGATACATCAACTCCAGGTGAACGTGCAACTGTGGCTATTCCTCGGTCTGGCTCACCGCTGATGTTCGCCTACCATTACCTGTAGCATGGGCATGGTGGTTTTCGGCACCGAGCCCGAACTGGTCTTTGACTTGTACACACATGGCACCCCAAAGCAGTACAAGCAGAACATCCTTCGCACCCCATACCTTTCCACCTCAACGGCCACCGGTACGGGCTTCCACCAGCCTCGCTCCAACAATCATTCAAAGGCACACTTGCAGCTTGATCCTCTTCCCCTGCGCGTTCGATTCACACCCGATTGCATTCGCAACCTTGCATACAGGCGCGGCGCTGGAATTTACCGCCGGCATCTTTGTCGACACACGGGCCGACCCTTCCAAGCCTCTGAACATCGTTCTGCTCACGGACGGTCATACCCTCGAAGAAGAGGATGTTTTGCGCGCGGGTATTGACCGTGTTCAAACGGACAATGTCTACGTTCATGCGATTGGCGTTGGATATGGACTTGATGCCGCCGAGCTTGGGCTCATTGCCACATCTGACGAATATGTCACTCAGGTGCGTCTGGTGCCGGAGCCCTTTCACCTCACCTCCCCCGACAGAGCAGCCACCACTGTGCTCTCTTTGGCTATCTGCATCTTTCATGCTGCTTGTTTAATAAACGGCATCTCATACTAAGCCATACGCTTGGACTTTTCCTTTACTCGAGTTGTAGGTTCCAGCTTACGCTGAGCTGTTGGAGTTGTCATTTGCCTCAGAATTGGTTGACAGCTTTGCTTGTGCCAGCCATGCGTCCTCGAGCCCGGCAGTTACAACCACCCCGGCTGCCCCAACCAAGACACGTAGCAGCCAGCCTAAACCATCGACAACATTGACCACGACCACAGCCACTACCACCACCGCCGGTTCGAACGAGGGCAAATCCTGCTGGGAGCGTGCACAAGACGTGGTGTTTGTACTTGATGGCTCCGACCACACCGAGGCCTCGGATTTTGCAAGCTACAAAAAGTTTATCAGTCACTTCATGACACAAGCGGGCCCCAACACTCGTCCAGCCCTGGTTGTGGCAGCAGACACGGCGCATGTGGAGTTTTCCTTTGCCGATGCCACCCCGCTGCGGCAGCTCAAGACTTTGTTGTCGAATGCAGGGCAACGCTTCAGTTCAAACCAGGACCTTGGTCCCGCCCTCGCGATGGCCGCCGAACTGCTGGACAACCTGCAAGCCGGTGCTCGTCCTTGGGCTGAGAAGGTCATCGTTTTGATTACACCCAATGCCCATCTGAACCCGTCCTCCGCGATTGAGAACATTGAAACTATTCGGCTTGCCGCTGACCGCCTGGTGGCGGTTGGAATGGGAGGAGCCGACTCGGCCGTCCTGCGTACCCTCGCCGGTGCCAACGATGCGACTTTTGCTCTCAAGCATACAGGCGCACTCCTCGCAAGCACAGAAATGATTGTCGAAGTGGCACTCTGCCTCGACTACGAGATCGATCACCAGAATTTGATTTGCCAGGATGGCCTCATCCATGAAACCAACGTAGCCTGTGCCTGTGCGGATGAACACTGCCGTACTTGCGAGCGAGCAGGAGGCCATGAACAGTGTCGCACGTGTATGGACGGGCGCTTGTCACTGGGCCATGCCTGTGCGAACACGTGTCCGGATACTTTTGTTGATCGTGACGGCGAGTGCGTCTCTCCTTTGACTCCGTTTTCGGCACACATCGTGCTAGCGCTGGACGACTCGACTTCTGTGGGCTATGCGGGCTTTCAGCGCCAGGTGACCTGGGCCAGCAGCCTGGCTCAACTACTGACCTTTGATAGCGGTGTGATTCAGATGGGGGCTTTCTCCTTTGATGATCGCGTGCAGCCAATTTCACGCTTTACCTCGGTGGAGGTTTTGGTCGACACGTTGCAATCCGCCAAATGGACGGGTGGTGCTTCTTCCTTGGCTGAGGCTTTGAGTTTTACGGGCGCGCGCTACTTTCAAGATCTCTCCTTGCCCGCCGACCATCGCCGTATTCTGGTTATTCTGCTCGACGGCGCTGCTGATGACACAGTCGCTCAAGTTGCGCGTCAAGCCACACAATTGCGTCAAATGGGCGTCACGATCTTTGCCATCGCCGTGCAGGATAGCAATGACGTACAGCAGCAGGAGGCACAACTCATGGCTGCGGTCTCGTCGACTGTGGAGTACCACTTGATGCGTGTTCCAAACATGGAGGCACTCATGGATGCGAACCTTATTGTCGAGTTTGCCAGCCGCTTGGCAGGTGAAGATGGCACCAACCCCACCACCCGACGCCCTCCCACCACTACTCAAAAGCTGCCGGACCCAACCACGCTGCTGCCCTCACCTGAGCCCACGTTGTTGCCGACCCCAACCATTGCCACGATGCCTCGCACACCCGAACGCCGACCCGTCACCACGACAGCAACAGCAAAACATCGCCCGACCACACGTCGACCCGAGTCAGGGAACGGCGTGTCCGTGCTTGAGCAAGACTCGGGGAGCAGCTCAGATCAAAATGTATTGGCAACTCCCGGTGCCATAGTTGGCATGGCAGTCGCGGCCTGTGTGCTGGTCGCAGCCTTGGGTATGGCCGCTTATCGCTATCAACGTGCGCGACAGTCGGTCGACCTTCAACTGCAGCTCGAGTGGCAAGACAGTTGGACAGGGCGCACCTTGCAGCTGCAGCAACAGCCCTTTGAATCCACGGTCTAGACGCCTAGGCACTAATAGAGAGAAGCTTCCGACGGATTGTACCCTTGGCTTGTGTCGCTGTTTTTGATTTTCAAGGTGCTGGCATCTCACGACTCAGAAGAGTTGATCTTGCTTCGACTTCTGCGTTGCTCTTGTTTTCGTGCGGCCAGCGGCCACTTTTGCCGCCCTTGTTTGTTTGCTGTTCGTGTTCTATTATTTCTCTTTCTTTTTCGTCATTATTGGTTTCTGGTTCTGGTGCTGATTGCATGCGCGATTCACTCTCGCCATCCTGAACTGATCAAATTCAGACGTCACAGTCCTCTGGGCTCATCTGGCTTTCGAAGCGACACGAAACAACACACACACACACACACACACACACACACGTAACCTGCGGCTTTTACAAAGATTCTCTGTTTTGGATCAATTCTTTTGTCCTCTCTGTCTCTGTACCACTTCATCTCTCTCTCTCTCTCTCTCTGCTCTTTCTCTGCTCTGTCTGCTCTGTCATCTCTGTCATCTCTCTCTTTGTCCACCCTCTTTTTTTTTTTTTGTGATGAATGTCAGTGTTTTCAGTTTCTTCGCTGTGTGTTTGAGTGGCGCAGTCCCGGTGAGCACGAGCAGCGGCTTGTGGCGGTCCAGCAGCAGCTGGCCAAGGGCAGTGTGTGCTCAGAGAACGTGGAGCATTCTTTTTTTTTTCGGCATTGCAACGCACAGCCGAGCCTCTTTGCCACACCATCCTGGGCTGCCCAAGGCGTTGTATCTTTCAGGACCGGTCGTCATGAAATTTGGCAGGCGCTTGCTGCACAGTTTACGCGAGGAAGGTGCGGCTAGCACTCATTTCGAGGATCCTTGGTCTTTAGTGAGCCAGACATTGATGCGGGGAGGAAGTTTCCGACTCGCCCTCACTTTCAAAAAAAAAAAACACCCCACACCCTAGGTTGGGAGGACTACTACATGGACTATAATACCCTCAAAGACATTGTTCGAGAGTGCACAGAGGCCTCTGACCCAGAGGTTGCAGCGCATACTCTTCAACATTTTGAATCCCTGCTCAAGGTCGGTTGGCTGGCTGCGCCAAATTCTCATTGTGCACTAAAAGTCGCCTTCTGATTGTCCTTTGCTCTACACCAACCTCGATGGCGATCCTTCAGCGTGAAGTTACAAAAGTTGATCAGTTTGTGTTTGCTACCCTCGAGGCTTCAGAGCTTCTCTTTTGGGGCAGTGGCGATTCCGACGTAGCACTTCGCGAAGGTGTACTGCGAACCATAACTGGAGATTTTGATATTTTGGTATGTGTATGCGATGGAGTCTGCACTCTACTGCCCTGCGCCTCACCCCAATTTGGTGATTGCCATACAGGACCCAACCGTTCATGGCAATGCAGAAGCCGAAACCCTCTTGCACGCCTTTGTTACCCTTCAGGAGCGAGTGGAGGCCTTACGTCGCTTCGTCCTCATCAACCGTGCCTCCCTGACTAAGATATTGAAAAAATATCTGCGTCGCCTTGGCAGTGGCGCCAATGCAACCAATAATTTCAATGAAACCCCGGAAGAGAGGCCAGTTGCAAAGAACCCCAAGGCAGGTGATATTGACAGAAAGCGGTGTTTGCGGTAACAACATCACCGCCTTGCTCCTCCTCCTCCTCTCCTCTTCCACCTCGCTGAGACCATTGGCAGGACACTCGATTTCATCCAAACGAGAGAGGGCAGTGGAAAAAACAAAAAAAAATTGGTCTTTGCGCATGGTCTCAAACATGTGCCGTGGTCCATCTTCAACTTGCCTGTAGCGTGTCGCTCATTGAGGGCTCTTTTCTAGGCCTTAGCAGCCCTAACTCTGCAAAGCAGCAGCACGACTGTCATGCGACGTTTACAAGCATTGCGAACAGATATGGAAGTTCTTGCAGATCACATCATGCTCACCTCTAGCTCGTGCTTCGACTACATCTCCTCCCTGCGGGTGCAGCATGCCTCATGGGCCGAGCGCCACAAAACTGCCCAACGCGAACGCATGATGCTCGCGAAGCATCCCCGATTTCGACGATTTGCTTCTATTTTTAATTTTCAAATGACGTGGCGGCCCACGATCTTGTTGGCAGCGCTACTTGTGACCCAGCTGCTGACCTTTGGAATCTCCTACTCGATCACTCGGCATCTGAGCATGGATGATGGAACTCCTGTCTTTGCCTCGCAAGGTTGTTGTGCAACTTTCGATTGATGAACCCTATCTCTTTCCACTGGCCCTTACCGTTTGCTTTTGCCCGGTCAAATGGCACCAATAGGATATTTTCTCTCGGCCTCGATTGATCGCAGCCCAGGTGAAACAATCGTCCCTGGCCTTCCATGACCTCTTGAGCGTTTCATCCAATTTTACAATTCGCTTCTCGCGCCTGAAATTGGATTTCCAAAGAATGGCTTTGCGGCTGGCTGTACTTACTTTGCCCGTGCTGCGTGCTATAGCAAGTCACGTTGGAACGCTTGGCCTGTCGTGCAGCTGCATCGCATTGATCCTTGTCATTGTGGTCAGACACAAGGTATTGGAATCGTCCAAAACACTGCTTTGCCGTCTTAAATGCAAATGTTTGTGGACTGTCTGTAGATA
The DNA here is from genome assembly GCF_000002865.3 of Monosiga brevicollis MX1. Classification (NCBI taxonomy): domain Eukaryota; class Choanoflagellata; order Craspedida; family Salpingoecidae; genus Monosiga; species Monosiga brevicollis. The sequence continues at coordinate 831,185 of NW_001865053.1, forward strand.
GCTCTCAGGTTTGCGCCCTTTACCTGGCCTCTCATAACGTGCCTCTCACACCTTTGTTCCTTCATCCAACCTTGTTAGCTCATCAAACGACGACTCTTAGGTCGAGCAACCTTTGTACATCGTTTGTCCATGACGTTTGGCATGCTGGCCTCCTTTGCAGTCTTGGGTGTTGGCGCCTTTCAGGTGGGCAGAGATCGCCATTGAGCGCCTTTTGCTCTTTTCTGATCAGAACGGCACACTGGTTTCGATTTACATGTCAATCCGGCTATCGCGCTTCAATCACGTCTTACATTGCCGTGCGCTTGTCATGTCGCAGCGACATTTGCATGGGATTGGTCACAATGTTTTTGCAGTCCTTTTTTTTACTGTCGGCGTTTGTCACACGACCATAGAGTGTTATCTTGATGCAAGATTCAAGGTCGGTTGTCTACCGGTTTGCATCACCCGTGTCACTCTGCTGTCAGTCGCTGTCACTGCTGAGCCCTCTTCATAACTGATCTCTTTCATGATTCAATGCGTGTTTTATTTTCTTCGCAGCTTTCTACACCATGGACCTTGCGACTGCGTCGCAGCATTGTCGGTTTCACCGCTCTGTGTGTGGTGATCTTCCTCACCTTTCTGTACTTGGGAGCGCATCACTGGGAGCAACGAGATATGAACCTACTTCTTATCGCTGCCATAGCCGAGATTGCCGCACTCTTCAGCTTTTTGCTTTACTTTTGCACCTATCTCTCTGACTTTGCACATGCCATGATCTACGTGGTGATTATTGAGCGACGAAGGCGACAAGCTACTGCCACCCCGTCGCTAGCAGAGTTTAAGGACATGGGCGCAGCAAGCAAAGAGAAATCTAGGCAAAAATCATCCGCTACCGCCGAGCGGAGAAATTTGAGCCACAAAGCCTTGGGTGTTGCCCAACGCGTTTTAGCACAAAAAAATAAACAGAATCATCTCGGAGGTGGCAGCAAGGCCAAGGCCAATTGATGACACAATCAACATCACACGAATGTCAAATCCGATCATCCACGGACTGATGTCCCCGCTTGTTTTTTTGACATGTCAAGACGCTTTCAATGCTTTTGCACCCATCTAGGATTGCCCACTGTGGGTCTCCTCGTGCCCAACTTCACACACTCCTACCTACCATGATTTACTGGACTACGACACCAACTGGAGAACTCCGATAGCTGGTGTAGCTTGACTTAAAGACACGACTGCAGGGTCTGAACTTGGCATCTGATTTATCATTGCCTCAAAGATGCGGGTTCTGTTGAGCGCCGGTGCGATCTGCGCTGGCCTGGGTAGTTTCAAACAAGATTCGCAAGGCCTTGGCCTTGTTTCCATGAGCTCTTTCGGCATAGCTTAGCCCACGGAGACGTCATTCCTGCCGGTCTTAGGCTGCACGGGTTGTCAAGGTGCGCTTTGGATTGCAAGGAAGCACACAGGTGAGGAATCTCACAGGCCGTGCGCGACCTCTTGGTGCCGTCCGGGCTGACCTCGTACAAAAAAGCGTTCTTACATTGCTCCATTGCCCACTCCCTACAGGCCAGTCCAGAGCTGGCCGTCGGAGTCAAGGACGGCATTTCAGCTGCGGTTGGCATGGCCTTTGGTGAGCTTCAAGCCTGTGAGTCTACCCCGGGCTGGACCATGCTCTCCCTCGACTTCAAGAGTGCCTTCAACTACACCGACCAAGCACGGCTGCACGAGATTGTGGCCGACAAGGTCCCTGGCCTCTTGCGCGCCTTTGAACGACACTATGCTCGACCCACTGTTAGCGTCAAATCCGTGCTTCCACGCATTTGAGCACTCCCACTGCTTTCGCACACACTCAGCATCGGTCGCTATGGGTCTTCCTATTGGTATCCCATAGCTGCGACGACCTCACACTGACACCTACACTTGGACCCCCTGGGCCTGGTCCTCCTCGTGGGAGTCACATGAGTAAACACCGCGTGTGACGCGGTCCCCACGATGCCTGGGCAGCTGCCCTGGGGCAACAAGCTTGTGACTACTGTTGTTTCCCTTTGTTGGGGTACCTGCGGTCGGGCACGAGTTGCACTTTCCCTATCCTCGGGATTGAGCGACTCTACAGCTATTCTAACGGTGCACCTGGTCTGGTCACTGTGAATGCTTGCCGACCGCAGGTACGTCAAGCCCCCTGCCATTCTGTCCCCCCTTTGCTCTCCTGTGTGCTCTGCTCTCTTGTGACTTTCCCTATCCTCGGGATTGAGCGACTCTACAGCTATTCTAACGGTGCACCTGGTCTGGTCACTGTGAATGCTTGCCGACCGCAGCTGGTTCAATTGACCCCAAGACACCACCAAAGCTTTCGCTCCGTCCCGACGGACGTCTCTCAAACCTCTCTCAAACGCTTCCTCAAACCTACGCGCTTCCTCGCAACCCAAAGACGGCCCCCAGACGTGCTGGAGCCTGACATGGTAGCGATTGAAAACTTCGATCGACCGACCGCCCTTCTTCAATCTTTGCGCTGGATAGCATGTCCTCGCGCACCCGTTCGCGAACTGGGCCCCCTGGCCAAGGAACCCACGAGCTTAACTTGGAATCGGACACGGAACCTGACACGGACCCTGTCGCGGAGCCTGTCGCGGAACATGTCATGGAGCCAATGACCACAATGGCTCCGCTCGCCTCGCACGTGATCCAGGGGTTCCGAGCAAACCTCCAGAAGAAGTCGCAACGCCTACAGACTTTTGGCTTTGATCCTTACTTCTCGGCCTACATTGCTGTGACCATGCACATGAACCATCAGCTCAAGGCGAACCTGGCAGCAACCTGGTCTTCCCATTGGGACCATGTCATGGTACCTTTCCTCGAAGGTGCCCTACACCGCAACCTTGCAAGTCCGGACACAACCCCAGCATCCTTGGAAGACGCCCGAGCGCACCTGCACAAACAGTTTGGTTTTCACTTGGGCGTCGCCGCCCTGGCCCGAATGTTGGACGCTTCGACGAGCAATTTTACTGGACTCGCTGAGTTCGATGAGTGGGTGCAGGCGGTTGATTGCATGTTTCAGCACGAACCGCTTGAATACACCATGTTGACCAAGCTCCAGATGCTGTGCAAGCTCCAGCGCCAGTGCACTTGCAGCCGACTGGTGGAGCGTCTCGCCACTGCGGCACACCAGGCTACATCTGGTCCAGCGACCACGTTGACTAGAATCGTGAAAGAAGCTCTCGATGGTTACGTCCCGACTCGTGATACTCTTTTCAGCGTGCCAAGCAACCGGACGGCGCACAAGGGGCCGACGATCCACTCGGCCGCCGGACCCAAGGCAGCTAACAAGCAGGCCGCCAGCTCTCCCAGCCGTCCACCGCTCCGCATTCCAGCTCAGCTCCGCAATTCCGAAGAGTTCACCAAGCTCAACAAAAGCGACAAACAAGCTCGCCACACCTTTGCTCGAAAGCATCATCTCTGCTACCACTGCTTCGCCGATGACCACCAGAGCAAGGCGTGCCCAAAAAACTAGGGCCCGGGGTCGGGGAACCTGCATCCTCTACTTCCCCGGACCCCAACCCAGAGGGCGTGCCATCGCAGGCAGCACGTACCTCAGCCACAGATTCACTCCCACCTCGTGAGGAGCCCCGACCTGTGGTTATCAATTCGGTTTCTGTTTTTTCACCGCGCCAGGACCCTGGCCCCTTGATGTGCGTGGGTGCTATGGGGTCAACGGCGGTGACGTTCCTCTTTGACACTGGCTGTGACCGCTCTTTGCTATCGGCACAGCTGGCATCCTCCTTATCCCTTCCAACGCGCAACGGACCACCTTTTGATGTCATCTTCGGCAACGGCACACGTATACCTGTCGAGACTTACACCGAGGTGTCCTTACAGCTTGGTCCCCTGACCGTTACCCGTTCTTTTCCGGTGGTTGCTCTCTTCGACGCCGCCGACGTTCTTCTGGGCCGCGATTTCCTCAGCGAGCACGACATTGTTATTTCTGCTCGCCAACGGACCGCGACCTTTCCAGGCGCTGTACAGCTGCCTTTCATCGAGTCGCCAACACCTATTGGCCTCCGTTCACTCCTTCGGCAGAAGTCTGCTGCCGCCTATCTCGTCTGGGTCTCTACGACGCCGGACAACTCTGTGCGCTGTTTCTCAGCCACCCTAGGACGGTCTTCGTCCACCTCCAACGACCGCGATGCTCTGATCGACGACATTCGAAACGAGTACTCTGACCTCTTCGACGACGGACCGACTCAGGCGCCGGCGCCGGCTATGCGAGGCGTAGAATCTGCTGAACACAAAATTATCTTGACGGACAATGCGCAACCCGTCAAGCAGCGAGACTACCGCCGAGGCGAAGCCGAATTGGCCGCACTGAAGCAGCTCCTGACCGATATGGTTCGAGACAAGGTCATCCAGCCTTCGACCAGCCCTTGGTCATCCCCTGTGCTACTCGTAAAAAAGTCCAACGGCTCCTGGCGATTTTGTGTCGACTACCGTGCCCTCAACAAGGTTACCGTCAAAGACGCATATCCACTGCCACGGATTGAGGACTGCTTAAGCCGTCTCCGCGACGCAACCTGTTTTACTTCGCTGGACCTCCGTTCCGGCTACCACCAGATACCCATGGCCGCCGACAGCGTGCCCATGACTGCTTTCACGACGCGCTATGGCTCCTACGAGTTTCGCGTTATGCCGTTTGGCCTGTGCAATGCTCCTGCGACGTTCCAGCGGACCATGAATCAGCTCCTCGGCGACTTTCTTGACGACTTTGTCATTGTCTACCTCGACGACATCTTGATCTACAGTCCAACGTGGGCTGACCATGAACGTCACGTTCGACGTGTTCTCGACCGACTTCGCGATGCGCAGTTCAAGTGCAACATCGCCAAGTGCTCCTTCTTCCAGGACCAGGTCGACTTTGTGGGCCACACCGTGAGCCGCAACAACATTGCTATGCAGACCTCGAAGCTGGCAGCCCTCCGGGACTGGCCACTTCCTGCTACCACCACTCAACTTCAACGTTTCCTAGGCTTCGCCAACTACTACCGCCGTTTCATTGCTTCGTTTTCCAAGCTCGCCAAGCCGCTGACTGATCGTGCGAAGAACAGTCTCAAGCGCGTCAAGCTGGCGTGGACCCCTCAGATGAAGTCAGCCTTTGAGGACCTCAAAAAGGCTCTTCTCGATGGCCCCGTGCTCATGATTCCAGACACTTCGGGCCAGTATCCCTTTTCCCTGCAGACGGACGCCTCTGACGAGTGCATCGGCGCCGTTCTTTCTCAACAAGGCCGCATAGTGGACTGCTTCTCGCAGAAGCTCCACGACGCCGAGTTGAACTACCCTGTCCGTGACAAAGAGTTGCTGGCCATTGTGCGCGCGCTTAAGCGCTACGCCCACTTGATTGGCAACCAGACTGTCGACGTGTACACTGACCACCGCTCTCTCCAGTATCTCGAGACCACCAAGCTTCAGGGCCCAGTACCCCAGCGTAGGCGCCTTGATCGTTGGTGGATGGATACGCTTCAGCACGTTAATATGCGTGTGATTTACCTACCAGGCCAGCACAACGTGGCCGCTGACGCCCTCTCACGAATGCACGTGAAGGACGAGGACGTTACAACGTTTACTGCCGCCGAGCCAGTCCTAGGTGAGGACGAGGATGGCACGGCGATCCGTGATGGCGGCGTTGCCTTTGTGGCAGCGGCCGCGAACCAGGCCAACGAGACCACCTCAGCGCCAGGCAGCACAACCGTGCTCCAACTTTCCAGCGACCTCTACCCCCAGCTGGTGGAGGGTTACCGAACAGATCCTGACTGGCAGGCCGTGTACGCCGGCCATGCCGACCCCAGCAGCA
>NW_001865053.1:837052-839151 GCF_000002865.3 Monosiga brevicollis MX1
CGGCTAGTGGTGCCCCAGGGCCCTGTTCGTGACCTGTTGCTCGCCGAACACCATTCGACGCCACTGGCAGGCCATCTGGGCTACGAGCGCCAGGTGGCGACCATGCGAGATAAGTACTGGTGGCGAGGCCTGAGCACAGACCTCAAGGACTTCTGCGCGCGCTGTCCCAAGTGCCAACTGCGGAAGGACCCCACCACGGCACGCAATGGTCCACTCCAGCCTCTCGACCCCCCGAGCACGCCCTTCACACACGTGACTATGGATTTTATCACGGGGCTGCCCAAGTGTGAGGGCTGCGACGCCATCCTGGTGGTTGTGGACCGCCTGACACGCATGGTTATGACCAGAGCCACGAAGAAAGCCATCAACGCTCTCGATACAGCTCGCCTGATTTTGGAGATGATGTTGCCGATGGGCGGCATGCCTTTGAGCATCGTCTCTGACCGTGATACCCGTTTTGTTGCCAACGTCTTTCAGAAGATGTGCAAAGCATTTGGAACCAACCTTGACTTTTCGACGGCTCACCATCCACAGACAGATGGACTGACTGAGCGATACAACAGAGTGCTGATCGAGTGCCTCCGCACCGGCGCGGAGACCGACCGCGACAACTGGGTCCAGATGCTTCCCATGGCCACCTATGCCATCAACAGCACCACGCACAAGGTCACTCGCCTGACGCCACTGTTTGCGGCGACCGGGCGACATCCAGTGACACCGTCATCCCTATTAGTTCAGCCTAAGGCGGCAGCCTTTGGCGACAACGATGCAGACTCAGAACTTCGGCACCTCCAGAGCATTTGGCAGTACGTTGCAGATGTGACGGCCCTCGGCCAGGAAGAGGCAGCTGAACGTTATGACCGGAAGGTCAACATGGTGGAGTTCAAGCCCGGCGACTGGGTGGTGGTCTCCATCAAGGCGGTGCGTTCGCCCACGGATCGGGCCACGCACTCCTCGAAGTTGGGCGCCCGTTGCATTGGGCCATTCAAGGTGCTCGAGCGCGTGAGCGCGAATGCATATCGACTTGAGCTGCCGAACGACGTCCGCGCCCATCCAGTTATCAACATCGAGCATCTACGCCGTTACCAGCTTCCTGCAAATGCAGCAGAGGACTTCCGTCCTGCTCCAGTTTCTCGTGACTCGTATGGCGGGAACTATCTAGTCGAGACTTGCTCACAAGCGCACTGTGCGGCCCAAGGGCCGTGCGGGCCGTCCTCGTATCGAGTATCTCGTCAAGTGGATGGGTTACTCGAAGGAGGAGGCGACCTGGGAACCTAGGGCCAGCCTTCACGACTTTTACATCAAGGAGTTCGAAGCTGCCCGCCCTCGTACTTGAGTTTCACACGGTCAAGTGTACCGCATTTTGCGTGCTTGCATGAATCAGGAAACTTGCATTTTTTTTCTCTCATCCTTGTTTCCCTTTTTGTTCTCAGCGTGCCTTCGCCATTTCTTCCGTTTGTCTTTGAACCATCCTCGCCGGATCGGGGCTCCGGCTGGCGAGGGGGGGTGTTAGCGTCAAATCCGTGCTTCCACGCATTTGAGCACTCCCACTGCTTTCGCACACACTCAGCATCGGTCGCTATGGGTCTTCCTATTGGTATCCCATAGCTGCGACGACCTCACACTGACACCTACACTTGGACCCCCTGGGCCTGGTCCTCCTCGTGGGAGTCACATGAGTAAACACCGCGTGTGACGCGGTCCCCACGATGCCTGGGCAGCTGCCCTGGGGCAACAAGCTTGTGACTACTGTTGTTTCCCTTTGTTGGGGTACCTGCGGTCGGGCACGAGTTGCACTTTCCCTATCCTCGGGATTGAGCGACTCTACAGCTATTCTAACGGTGCACCTGGTCTGGTCACTGTGAATGCTTGCCGACCGCAGGTACGTCAAGCCCCCTGCCATTCTGTCCCCCCTTTGCTCTCCTGTGTGCTCTGCTCTCTTGTGACTTTCCCTATCCTCGGGATTGAGCGACTCTACAGCTATTCTAACGGTGCACCTGGTCTGGTCACTGTGAATGCTTGCCGACCGCAGCTGGTTCAATTGACCCCAAGACACCACCAAAGCTTTCGCTCCGTCCCGACGGACGTCTCTCAAACCT
>NW_001865053.1:842416-844105 GCF_000002865.3 Monosiga brevicollis MX1
AAACACCTAATTTATTTATTTATCTGGAAAAAAAAAAAAAAAAAAAAAAAAAAAAACGTCTACTGCTGAAGCCGAGTTTATGGCTGCTTACTCTGCGGCCAGCGAGACTATGTTTGTTGATCATTTGGTTCGTGAACTCTCACACGCCGTCTTCAAGCCCGTGTTGTTCAGTGACAACCAGGCGGCGATCCACATGATTACAAACGGAGCCAACTCTCCGGGCTCCAAGCACATTGCTGTCAAGTATCGCTTTGTGCAAGAGAGGTATGAACGCAACCAGCTCGATGTCCAGTTCTGCGGGACCAAGGACATGGTTGCTGACCTTCTCACCAAGCTGCTCAATGGACCGAGCCATCGTCGTTTGTGTGACATGCTCTTCCGTTCTCAGCTTGAAGGGGAGTATTAGAGGCACAATCTGAGACGGTATACTTTACCACGTTGTGTGTCCTCTGGTACTTGATGTTGTGTCTGCCTGCGCTCGTCGTAGGTAGGCACCGCCTCGGGGGTCTCTCTGTGGGGATCCCTGTGTGCACCTGTCGCTCCCTTGGTGGTTCCTCGTTGTGTCTTTTGATGGCTTGACTTGTATTTTTGTTTTAATTTTGCTTTAATTTTTGCTGTATTTTGTGGTAATTTTGCTGAATTTTTGTAAAGTCCTTTGTATGATGCCTTTGTCTTCTGTGGTCGGTTGTTTTCTCAATCCGACGTTGTGTTTCGTTGGATGTGAGCGTGCCGTGGTGTTCATTGTGTTTGTGCTGTGATGGCTTGTAGTTGTGATGTGTGACTGCCTTTTTATGTGTCTTGTGTTTAACATGGCCGTATCTCTGGTTATACTTGGTCGTTTTGTACGATTTTTGTTTCTATGTGCGTGATTCTTCGCGCTTGTACTTCTTGGCATGATAAAAGCCAGTGAATGTCACTTTTTCTCTTGTGTTGTTTTGCGTGACGTAGTGATTTTGATGTCGGGGTTGCACAGCTTTGCTTTCAGCTCTGAGGTTCGAACACCTAATTTATTATTATGTTGTCCCACCTTGTTGTGTAACATCTTGCTGTGCCATCTTGGTGTATCATCTTGTTGTGGCATCTGTTGGTCCCAACAGATTGCTGATATCGCCTCCACCTGTCTTCAGTGTGATAGTCCATTCTCTGTCTCCACTGTGTGTGTGTTTCCACCTGCTATAAATGGGAGCGATCTCCCTGGATCGGTACCATTTTCCTTCTTGACCTCGGTCGTTCCACTTCCCTCCTTCTGTCTTGTTCTGTCTTGTTCCTTCGCCTTGCTTCAATCCATGTTCTCGTATGCACTTCGATTGGTTGGATACCTCTGTGACAATCGCCTTGTCCACACACATAACACTGTACTGGACATACACCTTTAAAAGCGGGCGAGCTGACCAAGCAGATCCACAAAGGAGGAGGCGAACCCACCGGTTGTCGTCATCGCCGCAGGGACGATCAGAGTTTTTCCATGGTTGAAACCGGTGTAGTAGTCGCGCTTCTCCTTTTCGGCTCGGCGAAGGGCAGCGCCCACCTTGATGCAGGCTTGCGAGGTGGTCGGGGGTTGGGCTGTGCGCACAGTCACGTCAATGCCCAGGTCGGGCAGAGCTGGGCCCAGGGCACCGCCGGGAAAGGGGTTGCGGCAGTGCAGGTCGATGCGGCAGCTCTGACCGTTGGCGTTGTAGCCAGACTTTC
>NW_001865053.1:845655-853155 GCF_000002865.3 Monosiga brevicollis MX1
ACGGCACGCAAAACAACACAAGAGAACAATGGGAACAAGACATTTCATCGGCTTCTATCATGCCGAAAAGTACAAGCGCGAAGAATCACGCACAAGGAAACAAAAATCATGAAAAACGACTAAGTATAACCAGAGATACGGCCATTTTAACCACTAGACACATAAAAAGGCAGTCACACATCACAACTACAAGCCATCACAGCACAAACATAAAAAACACCACGGCACGCTCACATACAACAAGAGACAGCGTCGGGTTGAAAAGGCAACCGACCACAGAAAGAAAAGTCATCATACAAAGGACTTTACAAAAATTCAGCAAAAATACCACACAAATACAGTCAAAATCAAAGTAAAATTAAAACAAAAATACAAGTCAACCCTTGGTGGCCGCCAACGCCTTGGGGAGCTCACCCTTGGTGAAGGACATGGTTGGGGAGCTCACAGCCGTGGCTGGTGCCAGTGTAGACGTGGAGGCGGGTGTTGAAGCAATGTACGGGGTCAGCCCGGGCGGTACCAAGAGGTCGCGCACGGCCTGAACCTCAGAATTACCAATCACGGCACGAGCCTTGTCGGCATCAAATGCTTTGGCAATCTGACCTCGGTTCAGACGGTGCGTGACGTGGTTTGCCCAGGCTTCTTCCGCCAGGTCCGGGTCGCGGACGAGCGACCTGAGGCTCTGGCCGACTGCGTCGTTCGGGTGGGCGCCCGCGCCGGCCTCGCCGGCTCTGCTTGCGCGCGAATGCCTTGCGCATGGCGTCCACGATCCGACCTAGTTGCCCCGTAACAAGCCAACGAAGACGATCGTGAAACATATTGCGCAGGTCGTCAATCGTAGACAGTGCGGTCGAAGGGGTGGACAAGAACATGCTAGGTATTAGAGGCACAATCTGAGACGGTATACTTTACCACGTTGTGTGTCCTCTGGTACTTGATGTTGTCCCACCTAGTTGTGTAACATCTTGCTGTACCATCTTGTTGTGGCATCTGTTGGTCCCAACAGATTGCTGATATCGCTTCCACCTGTCTTCAGTGTGATAGTCCATTCTCTGTCTCCACTGTGTGTGTGTTTCCACCTGCTATAAATGGGAGCGATCTCCCTGGACGGTACCATTTTCTTCTTGACCTCGGTCGTTCCACTTCCCTCCTTCTGTCTTGTTCTGTCTTGTTCCTTCGCCTTGCTTCAATCCATGTTCTCGTGTACACTTCGACTGGTTGGATACCTCTGTGACAATCGCCTTGTCCACACACATTACACTGTACTGGACATATACCTTTAATACTAGGCAAGGCCAAAATCAAAGCCCAGCACATCTCTCGCTCTTCAGCGGTATAGTCCGAGTGGACGGCAGACCAATATAAATTATAAAGACCAATACAGCTGGCTCAAGGTGGCAGCCATCAGCTTGGTCTCACGTGTTTATTTTCTTGTAACTTTTGTTGTATTTTGGTGTCTGTCATCGGTCGAATGTTCAATCTGACGCTGTGTCTTGTTGTATGTGAGCGTGCCGTGGTGCTCTTTGTGTTCGTGCTGTGATGGCTTGTAGTTGTGCTGGTTGACTGCCGCTTTGGATGTCTTGGATTCGGAAATGACCAGCTTTGGATGTCTTGGATTCGGAAATGACCATATCTCCGGGTAAATTTGGTCATTTTTTGTGATGAATTTTTTTTTTTTCTTGTGCGTAATTCTTTGCGTTTGTACTTCTCGGCATGATGGAAGCTGATGAAGATAAAGGGATACATTAGGTGTTTGAACCTCATGAAGATGTCTTGTTCTCCTGTGTTGTTTTTTTTGCGTGCCGTAGTGATTTTGATGTCGCGGGGTCGCACGGCTTGGCTTCCCGCTCTGAGGTGCAAACACATTATTTTTAATTCATTGACATGTTATCTAGTTCTGCTAGCGTCAAATCCGTGCTTCAGACGTTCTGGGGCCTGATAAGTTTTGCTGTGAAAGTATACACAGAATGCGCGGTTGATGGGTTGAATTGGTGGTTCACGTCAACTTCAACGTTGAACCGAAGTTGGCCCTGTTTTCATTGGCCACAATCATTTACATGAGTGCTTGAATTTGCTTTGCAGCCTCAGATATCTTGCCTGCCGTATTGCGCACTTTGCTGAGCGCAGCCGTCACGTTCAATGACATTGCAGCAGCGCACGCCACTTCTGAGTCATGAACAACAGTGCCGAGAGCCACCAATAGGCGATACGTTGCTTCTTCGGGAAAATTTGGCATACTCAACGCCTAGGTGCAAGGCAACCGATCAGGTGATGCGAGCGAATTATAAGACGAATGTCACAAGCAAAGGTATGTCGGTACACGCACGTTGATGATAACTTTCAGAGTGCCAAACTCAACTGCCGCCACTCGATCATTTTGAACATCTTGGTGCTTGAGCAGAATGGCAGTACTATAGTCAGCAGCAATACACCGTTTAGTGTTTTTGACGGCAGATTTATGTTTTGAAACTATAGACACAGGATCATTGCGTCTGCACGAACTTGTACAAGACAGTCGACAATGGAAGCGGAATCGAAGCAGGCAGAGCTTCGCTCAAAAGAGTATCGGTGATGCTCAGAAACTAGGTATGGCCAGATCAAAATTCATTGTACAATGAGCACTGCTTATGACGAGTTCACGCATCCTGTGTTTCTCTGAAGAGCGCGAGAATGCAGCGGGTGATGAGTCACGACGCACCTGATCCAGGAATGGAAGAGCCAGAGCAGGCGTATCGGACAGCGCAGGCGCGGCATTGGCCACGAGGCGCAATATCAACATGACCACTGCCTTGTGCCCTGTAGCAACAAATCGCGGTGCAAAATGGCAAATCTTCTCAAAAGCCTGGGATTCAGAGTCAGCCTGAGCCACTGCTGCAGGCGAGAGTGCGGCTAAGCGAAGAAAGTCTAAGACTGGAACCACGTCATCAAGAGGCCATTCAAGTGCTGTTGATAGGGCACCAATGCTTCGAGCAAGTGCTTCTGTGGAAGGGGTATGCTGCTTGCAAAATGTTGACTCGATGTGCTGCAGCTCACTGGCAGCTATGGCAGTCAAGCCGTCGCTACTGTGTTGAGCATTGATAGCACCTGAAACAATGCAACATGTGCAGGTTAGATGAAGTGAGCGGTGAACGGATTCCAAAGATACTCGGTACTCAACTCACTCAGTTTTTCAAAAGCCTTTGTCACATTTGCATTAACAAAGGTGATGTAGTCCGACTGGCCCAGTGCAAACCGAATTTAGAAATCACCAAAAGTGCAAAAGTCTCGTCGTAATGAGGAGGGCGGCACTCACGGCTGGAAAATGTGAAGTCGCAGTGGTGCGACTCTTTGTGAAGGGATCCGGGTTGCCCGAGTGTCCGGCTTCACCGAGGGTTGGAACCTTTGTACCCACTCGAATAAGGGCTAAGCGTTGGGTGCATAAAATATGGAGATTTCCAACTACAAACGCACCTGGCAATTCTGCATGATGAACTGTGCAATCTGATCCAAAAAACGTTGCTCCAATTGGTGCTTGTGAATGAAGCTGAGGCATGAACGCCATGCATGAGATCTCGCGACAAGCACAGCAAAGACGTTGTGGGCCATCGTCTTGCTTTGACTTCTAATGATATGCATACCTCTGTGCGGCTTCATATGGGTTGGTGTCGCGATTATACTCCAGTTTGAGCATGCGGCCATCCAGCTCCACGTCAAAGGTGAAGTCAGCTTTCTTGGCATCCACAGCCTGCAAAAGTCCTCGCAGCGGTAAAATAAAAGGTCCATGGATACTTGAGCAACAGAAAAGCTTTTTTGAGTCAGAACTTAGATCAAAGCAAGGACACCTCAGCAGACCCACCGTGCCCGTTAATTGCCAGGCACCATTCGCCCACTTAAAAATAGAAGAAGAAAAAACGACGGGAAATAAGGCTGAGAGCAATTGGCAAGCTGGAAAAACGGCGGTGCATAAGTCAGGTACACGCACTGAATAAACTTCGACTGTGCCTTTGTGGTTAACAAGGATGGTTTGGCCATCACTTGAGCCTGGCTTTTGCAAAGCTGCGCGAGATGGAAGATCTTGCTTGTTTAGATCCCCGACCTATATTCAGGATGACACGTATCAAGAGAAAAAAAAAAGGTGGCATACGCCAATGAAGATAAGAATGTAAAACAGCAAACCAACAAATCGCAAGGGTTCACCTCGGAGGTTGTCTTACATTCTGCTGTGCACGACTTGCCTCCACTGCAAGCACAAGTTCTTCATAAGCCACGAGCTCCTGCACACGTTTTTATTCATCGCAAGGGTGACAAAGCGACTTCATATTAAGAGAGCACAATATCATTAAACTCAAGAGGGAAAAGCATACTCACTTCTGGCGAAGCTGCCTCCGCCGGCAAGCTGGAAAAGATGCGCGCGACACCATCATCGCCGGCAGCCACGATGCGCAGACCGTCCGGTCTGGAAAAAGAGATGGTGGTGAAGTGAATATCAATCGGCAAGCAACACTGGCCAAACAGATACCCTGCAGTTCAAACGAACGTTGCGCTGACACTCCACAATGAACCGCAGGGTGTGCCAATCGCTTGAAGAGGTTGTTCCTGCGAGGTTTGCCAGATCTACAATTGATGGCAGCAAAAGCACAAAGGGACCGAAAACAATGCATGACTTGAAGAATAGAGGCCCAGAGAACAAGACCATAAATAACCACGCCATGGGTTGTTGAGTGTTGCCCTAGAGCAGATGCTTCCTTACGCGAAGCGTGCCGTCCTCGCCACATGTAGCAAACGACCCGTTTTTCATGGGAGCCACGCTGTATAAAAAGCTCTACGCCATGAGACCCAATATAAAGAGGCCAAAGCGAGGCATGATATAGAGGTCAAAGATGATCGAGTACAGAACAACGGACAAGAGGACGCGGCGTCTGAGTGCCCTTCGCATGAAAGACTGCGCCATGTCACCAAGCTGACGGCAAAGATACTCAGAGCACCCTGACCTCAGAAGCCTTGTAGGACTGCATCAGCGTTCCATCGGCGGTCCAGACGTGACAAGCACCATCGTTTCCGCAGCTGATAAAAAGGCCCAAATCAGGCAGCACGGCCTATGCATGGGGGCGAAGTGGTTTAAAACTATCAAGGTCGCGAGATCTAAATCGTTTCATGCGATAAACCAACACACACACACACACACACACACACACACACACACACACACACACACACACACACACACACACACACACACACACACACACACACACTACTCACTCGCAGAACATGGAAGGGCTGTAAACACACACTACTCACTCGCAGAACATGGAAGGACTGTAAACACACTATTGTTCAAATGTTGCTACTGACCAGTTGACGAACAACGTCCGTATGTGTACTGAGCGTTGAAAAGCATTGACCATCACGCCAAAGCTTGATGGTGCGATCGCCCGAGGCGCTGGCTACAGTGCTATTTGGCAAAGCTACCGCACTGGCCAAGCAATCCAATAACGTTGGATTGGGTGAGATAGAGGAGCAGAGATGGTGAAGTAACATTGTCAAGTCTAGCAAAATCTCTGGCACGTACTCCCAAACAGCAGCCGCATGCCCCTCCAAAACTTGAATGAGCTGTCCATCGTACCCAAACTCGCGAATTTTTCTGTTCTCCAGAATACACACAGGCAGGTGTGCGGTTAAAACGTGCGTGTATGCAAAGAGGGAAGGTGCGCGAGCGTCGTATAGCACTTGTAATCTGATCAAACAGTGATTGGGTCGCTCATCAGCCAAATAGCTCGTACCCATCCCAAGAGCTGGTCAAGAAGGAGGTTGGCCCGCTTTGGCGGATGCTGCACACACAATCCGTGTGGGCGCGCTAACATGTTGAATGGACAAATGCGTGGTGAGAAATTGAGCCAGCAGAGTCGCTCTCTGTCTTTCTGTCTCTCTGGCTGTCTATCACTCTCTGAACCACACACACACACACACCTCTCTCTCTCTCTCTCTCTCTCTCTCTCTCTCTCTCTCTCTCTCTCTCTCTCTCTCTCTCTCTCTCTCTCTCTCCACACACACACACACACACACACACACACACACACACACCACGCACTGGAAATCAATATCAAGAGCATGGACGTACAATTTGTACGATAGGTGAAACGGGAGACTGTGGATCATAGAGGTACACCATGGCATCGAGGCCACCAGTGGCAACTAAGCCCTGAGGAAATGCATCAGTTGGGTGTAGCCAAGCCACAGCATTAATATAACGGGCATGGTCGTGGAGCTCCGCAAGCGCCACAAAGTTTGAGGGCCCATCACGCCGCCAGATGCGAGCTGCGAATGAGAAAAAAAACACAGAGTAGTGAGAATCAGTGGCACTCAGATAAACATGTAAAATAAATAAAATTACTGCCAGCTACACAAAGAGGCTCACCAGTCAAGTCGCGAGATCCGGTGATCAGATGAGAACCATCAAAGCTGAAAGCAGAGGAGCGAATCTGAGAATGGCCCATCAACGCATGAGTAGAGACCAATTGCTGATCATGCATGACGTGGCGGCATTGCCGTGCTCACGTTCCCTGAAGAGAATCAAGCCAAAGCAACTTTACAACTAACATCAGCAGTATGTCCATGCAGCACTGCACTCAGTTGAAGTTGCGCTCCCTCTGCATTTGAAGTGGCCATCTCTCTGGTCCTCACCCGCCGTCCTTTGATGCTGGTCTTGCCTGTCAAGCAGTCCGAGCCGTGTCGCCTCCACGTCAAGCAACAACAAAATAAAATAAAAAAAAGCTCTCTCACTGCAAACTCACTGCGAGACGAGCGACACAGTGAATGGATTAAAAAATCTGACAAGTGGGTTTGGCATCATTAGCCGGTTGTCCTTTGGAACGGATAAGAGTTCTTGGGCGCAGAAAGAGCGTTGGTAGATCGATGGACGGACCGGTGAGGGGGGCAGGGGGGGCAGGGCAGGCAGGCAGATAGCTAGACAGGAAGACAGATGGACTGGTAGACTAGACTGCCAAACAGATGAGATTGCCAGACAGACTGCAGAAAGACCGACAGATGCAGTTCAAGGTGGCAAGTGGTTGGCAATCAGAGCATCACATCAGATTTGTGATCGGGAAAGTTGAGGTACAATTCAATTGGCGCATGGATACAGAAACGCAAGTCAAGCCCGGAGTAACAAGACAGCGAAGGAATGGGCACTCCACCACGGGCAAGAGTTGGTCAGCCAAAACAGGAGCAGCAAGTCAGAGCACAAGCGAGGTTTGCGGGTTACGCCAAACAAAGGTTTCATAATTAGCAACAGCACCGGTTGCTTCTGCGCGGTGGTTACACTAGACTTCGGGATCAATGCCCATGTACTCGAGCCATTGCTGCCAAGTGAGAGGATTGGTGTAAACGCCATCGCTGCCAATAAAGGCCGTGGGGCTGTTATACACGCCGCTATTGAGACCACGCTTGTACTCGTTGCGGGTGTTGACGCCGTTGGGGATGCAGGCAGCAGCCGTGGTGCTGCTGAGGAAATTGTGGGAGACA